>NC_086318.1:172342728-172644843 GCF_036172605.1 Pelobates fuscus | reverse complement strand
CTGGTGCCCTGTTGGAGAGGGAGGGTAAATTGAGGGGTCGTAGGAATGAGGAGATAGTCTCCGTCTGATCTGAATCTCTCGTGAGTATCATGGCGGTGTGATTGTATAGGTTGGTGTAGTATTGAAGGAATTCTTGGGCTATTGCTTCTGGATTTGTTGTCGTTTCTCCTGTCTTATTATACGAAGACCAGGCATTTTATTAAGGGGTGCCCTCGAAGGCACAAGACTCAGGAATCTTTATTCTATATGCCTTCCTCTGTCACTTTCTGTATATTTTCTACTACCTAGGCAACCTGTTCAAAACTGTTTGCAAACCCTCTCTTTATACTTTGACCTACTATTTAGATGCAGCTAGCACTTAGGCAACTTGTGTGACTTTTAACCGGTTAACTGCTGCCTGTCAGCAGTCCTTCACAGGTGAGCTACTACTTTGTGCTCCACTGTGGTAAAGCATAAGATAACTCAGTGCAGTCAGCCGTTGTTACACTAGAATATACTGCTGGGTATCTTGGAGAAAAAACGGGGCCAGGTCAGCAACCCCTTATTTTACACTTTACTGCTTGACAGCAACCTTAATTTATTATCAATACGCTGCTATGATCTAGGCAGCTTTTGTGATATTTAACTGGCTAATCGCCGTCTGTCAGAAATCTGTCTGAGCTGAACCATTATCTTGGATCTTTCAGAGGTTAAGCACCATAGAACATTATCAATTATTGTATGTGGGGCTAACCCATGTCGCTAGTTGTACTATCATGTAGGGATTTACTTATCCATAAATCTTTTAACTATTGACAGCACTGGTTTAGCAGTCGTCTTATCTCCCCCCTCTTGTTACAGCTATTAGTGATATATAATATAGTATCACTTCTATTACTTGGGAATACACTGATGTTATATTATAGCAAAACAGTATTGCTTCAGCATTAGTGTTATGTATACACTTTTACAGCTTGTATAAGTAGTCAGAGTTTTACTCACTGTATAGTCTCCACCCACTCCTGTTGTTCATATGATTTTTCTTTAACATATTTTTATTTTAGATTAATTTATTAAAAGTTACTTTTTAAGCCTATAATCTTCTCAGTAAATCATACACAGGTAGAATGGCATTTTTTTCTTTTTTTTGTTTATTCTCTATGAGTTTCTCCTGTCTTAGTTCGAATTTTCAATATTTTCTTGTTATCCTGTCTTTTTTTGAGGCAACGTGCCAATAGTGAGTCCGCTTTGTTACCCTATTCGTAGAATCGTTGCTTGGACCAGATGAGGTTCCTTGCCACGTCCGTTGCCGACAGTTGTTTGATGAGTTCTCGTATTGTCTTGAGCTGTGCAAGGAGCGTGTCGGACGGGCTTTGTTTGTGTAGGGTTTCGAGCCTTGTTAGGTCAGCCAAGGCGTCCGTAGGTTTCCGGAGCCTTTGCTTTTTGAGGGCCGTGGCTATAGCCATAAGATTGCCTCTGATCGTTACTTTGTGAGCTGCCCAGACCGTTGGTGGCACCACGTCGTCAGTGGTGTTGAGGTCGAAGTAGGTTTTGAGTTTCTCAGTCACGGTGTGGACCGTAGCCGTCTTTGAGTATCCATGGATTGAGTTTCCATCGCCAAGGGCGTGCCAGTAGTGGGATCTGTGCCATCAGTGCCACTTCAGCGTGGTCGGACCACGCAATGTTTCCTATATGCGTGTGGGTGGTCCAAGGTTGGACTGCCGGGGAGATAAGGAAGCTGTCGATTCGGGAGTAGGACCTGTGTGTGTGGGAGTAGATGGTAAAATTGATCGACAGTGGGTGCTGGATTCTCCAGGAGTCTAGTAGGGGCGTGTCAGTAAGGAAATCCGCGTATAGTTTGTTGTTTCTAGTTGGGACCGGTGTGCTGACGGTGTGTGTTCTGCGGTCCGGGCGGGCATTGGGGTCGCGTTGAAGTCGCCGCCTACGATTAGGTGTTTGGCTGCGAGGCTCGTGAGGTGGGTCTTGAATGTGCTCCAGAATGAGGCGTCCGGGGTGGTGGAAGCGTATAGCGAGCATATGGTTAGGGAGGTTGTTCCCGCACGTCCTGTGAAAAAGAGGAATCTCCCTGAGGGGTCTTTGCGGGTTTGCATGTCCTCTAATGGACAGGAGTTTCGCAGCAGTATTGCGACCCCCTTTGTTTTTGCTTCCGGCGAGTTGGCCAGGTAATACCTTTTAAAGTGTTGGTTGACTAGCGGGAATTGTTTGTGGTCGGTAAAGTGGGTTTCCTGAAGCAGGATGATGTCCGCTCCCGTGCGGTTGGCCCAGCGCAGTATCCCGTGTCTTTTCCCTGGTGAGTTAAGTCCCTTGACGTTGAGGGAGGTGAGGCGGATTTGGAGGTTCTTTGACGCCATGTTGTCGTCGATGGGTGGTCCCGGTCGAGCGTGATAACTTCGGGTGGCCAATCAGTTCGGTTAGGGGTCGGCGGGGAGAGCGGGGGCGGGAGAGAGGGGGAGGGGGCTGGTAGGTCCTGCCGCGCGGGCTGGTCGGGTCGCAGAGCCCTCCCGCGAGGGCCGGTGTCTGAAGGACTGGGCTTATCTAACTGGCCAGTCGTAGGTTAGGCGGGGATCTCGATTAACTGACCCAAGGTCCGTGTAGCGATCCTCGGGAGAGTCGAGGCCGGTGGGGTGGGGTGTACACAAGTGATGGCAGGGTCCACCTGTGACCTGCCCATGGATGTATTGATTTGGCTGAGCCGGGTATTGGGTTGTGGGATGGGGGAGATGGGTCTTGGGTGGGGGCTCTCGTATGTGCGGTCCATTCTATGGCGTGGTAGTGTGCTCGTGTACGTGTAGTTAGTGTGTTGGAGAGATCCCCATGTGCGGGTCTGGGTTCTGCTGTGCTGGCTTGTCGATGTGGGCGTGTGTTATGTGTCGTTAGGCGTTGATACCGGAGAAACTGACGGAAGCCAAGCACAGAGAGATGGACACAGGTTTCTTCAGGAAGGAAGAGATTCTTTATTCGGTTCACCGATCGGGACTCAGAGGGACTAATGTCACCAAAAAACAGCAAAGTCTGAGTCCTGATCATACAGTGTAGGTCCCTTATATAGGCATGTAGCTCCTCCCATAATCAGTTCAACCTACACATACTCTTATCTAATCAACCGAATAGAGACTAAAATCCTGTTTGACCACATGGCTTGCCCAGCACAATGGAGGAGGGGAAATACTCATATATCCTGTATTCCTACTTTTGCTCCTTACACTACTGATTGTATCTTAGCTACGTGTAACTGACTTAACTGGTACATCAACATATGCAAATGCACATACCATGTGGCAATCTTGTCCTAGTAAATTTATTTTTACTGAGATTCCACCACAGCGTGTGAGTGCCGGGTGTGTGTGTTCCTTTGCGGGGTGTGGTTGTGTGTGCCAATGGTACAAAAAAACAGCGCTATGCGGGGTATCGCTAAACGGGGTATCCCTGTACATATATATATACATGTATATGTTACATCAAATTAAAGCCCTTTCTGTCCTTTAAAAAACAGTATATAATATGTGTCGGTGCAATAAATTAGTAAAATGCAAATTGCAGTTGAACGCAAACAACAACAAAATGCAAAAATTGCTTGTGTCATTAAGCGTGAGATAAGCTTCTGAAGCTGTGTCCTTAAGGGATTAAAGAACTAAGGAATCACAGTGCAAATTATCGAATCTCAGCAACTGGTAACAAATATTTTGTATGTTTTGAATCTTCCTGGTTCCTATATTTTGAATATTCAAGATATTGTTCTTTGATTTTGTCATAGAGGATGCTGTATTGTTCGCTCTTTAAAATTATGGATACAAGGAGGGCAAAGGTGAAAGCTGACGTAATTAGTCCCCAAGAAGGTTAAAGCAAATATTCGCCTCCTGTCTTTAATAAAAATTTAGATTATTCGGTCACTGCAAGCTAGAATAATCCCTAATTATCTCATTTATTGCTTCATTTCCTCCTTTATAAAATTGTAAAGAGCTGCAGAATAAGTTGACGATACAATGACAATAATAAGCTTTTGTTAAAAATATTCATAGAATCTGTTTAGATATTCTCTAGGAAGAGAATTCAACATCGTTTTTGTTTTTTACTGTAAATAACAGTTTTTCTTTCCTGTAAGCAAAACTGCTTTTCTCAATAGGTAAAATCTTTTCTGTTTTATATTCCTATTAAAGGGACACTATAGTCACCAGAATAACTTTATTTTATTGTAGTTATTCTGGTGAGTATAATCAGCCTCTGCAGGCTTTCAGAGAAAAGGCAGTGTCTACATTACAGCCTAGGGACACCTCCAGTAGCCACATCTCAGAGGGCTACTAGAGGTGCTTACTGAGGCAGTGCTGCACATTGTGCAGCACTGACATTCAGTGTTTCTGCCCTTTGCATTAAGACACTGAACTTTTCTGATAACGATGCATTGATTCAATGCATCTCCATGAGGAGATGCTGAATGGCCAGGGTGGCGTTTGGCTCTTCCTTGGCAATCTCAGCCAATCCAATGCTTTCCTATGAGAAATCAATGTGCTTGGCTGGCTGAAATCATCACTTCTGATGATGTCAGCTAAGGAGGCAGATCAGGAGCAGAGCCAGCACCAGCAGACTGGAATGAAGGTAAGATTTTACTATATTTAGGGTGGTTAGGGTGCCAAGGGGGCTAGATAGTGATTTTAACAAAATAGTGACAGGAATAAAGGCATACCCCACTTTTAAGTGCACAATGGGACCAGAGCATGTATGTAAAACAAAAATGTACTTAAAGTGAAGCAATACCTTTTTTCACTTCCCACTGCATGTACTGCCTTGCAATAGTAACCAGTGAGAGCCAGAAAGAGAGAGAGAGACAGCAAAATCCAACCTGGAAAATCCATTGGCAAGGTACAGAATGCTTTCTTTGTTCCCTTGTTTGTAATAATGTGATTATTATTAGCTGTCTAATACAATTTTTCCCCCTGGTTTCTTTGTTCCCTTTGTTTCCCTTTAACTTTCTTTGTTCCCTTGTTTTTAATAATGTGATTATTAGTTAAACAATTTAAAAAAAAAAATGGGGGGGGGGGGGGGGGGGAGGGTAATGCAGATAGAGTCACATCTAGTGATTGTTATCAGGGACCCCCAAATCCTGCAGAGAACATCCGCTGGCAAGGTACAGTACAGAAAATACTGTATTGTCATTGTTCCATTGTGTTGCATAATGAAAATCTACATTCATTGTACTGTATTTTTATACTGTTTTACAGATGCCTGGGTGCAAAGAGGAGCAGGCTAAGGGCAAGCGCCAGAGTATTCCTCTGGATGTCAAGATCCAAGTACTGGACCGCCTGGATAAAGGAGAGCGCCAGGTGGATATCGGGGCAGATCTCCATTTGCCTACCTCCACTATCCGCACTATCCTCAAAAACAATGATAAGATCCGCACTTCAGCGACGACTAGCACTACTTCTTCAGCCAAGAAGATCACCCGCTCCAGGTCCTACGCTCTTGAGGAGATGGAGAAGAGGCTTTCCATATGGATAGATGATAAGCTGGAGTGTAACATGCCTCTCAGCCAGGCCATCTTGATGGAGAAGGCGAAGAACATTTACGCTCACTTACAGAGTCAAGATCCAGATGTGATGGAGAGTTTTGCAGCAAGTAGAGGTTGGTTTGACCGCTTTAAGAAAAGGTACAACCTCTACAACCTTAAGATCACCGGTGAATTTGGGTGGGAATGCCAGCGGTGACTTCCGTATAAAGCCATTGCTGGTATACCACTCCCAGACACCGAGGGCAATGAGGGGCATTAGCAAGTCCAGCTTGACAGTCATTTGGAAGGCAAACAGGAAGGCATGGATCACCAGGGATATTTTTACAGAGTGGTTCACTGACCATTTCTGCCCTTCCGTGCAGCGTTATTGTCGGCGCAAGGGACTGGAGGAGAAAGCGCTGCTCATCATGGACAATGCGCCGAGCCACCTGACTAACTTGGCTGAGCTGCCCACCTGCATTCCTGTGGAGGTCCTGTTCCTACCGCCCAACACAACTTCGCTTATCCAGCCTATGGACCAGGGGGTGATTGCCACCTTCAAGGCCTACTATCTCCGCCGCACATTCCATCAGCTGATTGAACACACGGACCGCGAGGACAAGCAGTCAATGTTGGACTTCTGGAAGCAGTACCACATCATGAAGGCTGTCTCCAACATTGATCTTTCCTGGAAGGAGGTGACACAGCAGTGCCTCAAGGCTGTGTGGAAAAAGATCTGGCCAGATCTGTGTGAGGATGTGCAACTACCAGAGCCCATCATAGCGGAGATAGTTGACCTTGTGACCACGGCTGGACTAGGAGACACAGATGCTCAGGACATTGAGCAGTTAGTCCAGGCTTCAGGTGAGAGCCTCAACAATGAGGACCTTAAAGAACTGGCTGAACAGGGCACACAGAAACCTCAGGACACCAGCGACTCGGACACTGAGCCTCCAAAAGAGCTTTCCTCTGAGCTTCTGAACAGGGCATTGCATCAGGTCAATGACATAATGGATGAGCTGGTGGCCAATGATCCTGATGCAACTAAGAGCAGGAATGCAAGGAGCATTGTGCTGGGAGGGGTGTTTTGCTACCGCCATCTGCTGAATAGCCGCAAGAAGCATAGACAAATGACCCTTGACCAATTTGTGGCCAAAAAAACGAGGCAGGAGGAGGACCCTGGAGCCTCCACATCCACCATTTAAACCTTTTTTTTTGGACTGTTACTTTAATTTAGTACTGTTTCTTTAATGTAATGGGTGCAAAACCCTTAGTTTATTTAGCTTTTTATTTATGCTGCTGTGTGCAGTTCACAGCAAGTAAAAAAAGTTTTAAAATTCTATTGGTGTTGTGTCTTTTTTTCCAAAGTTAATTCCCTATGCCTATCTTCCCCATGTTAAACTGCACCTTTTAGAGCTGTTTTGCTTAGCAGTCATAGCAGTTGGAACCTATCTACAGCGTTAAGCGAGGTATTCCTGTATATAAATGCTTATTTATTATAAAAAAAAATACAGAAAAACTTTGTTTGTTTTTTCTTCAGTTTTTGCAATAATAATGTGTGAATTAGGAAAGTAATTAAAAATAAATTCATTAAGTTGTTCTGATTTACAGAATATATAATGTGTCTGGGATTTTAAGTTTTTTTTTTATTGGTAGTTACAGGTCACAAAGCACAAGGAGTAAAATTAACTTTTAATGTGGAGCGATTTTAGAATTTGGTATGTTTGTCTTGTAAGATGAATAGCCATAAATGAAAACAAAATTGCCACACAAAGGTATATATTTATCTAACAGAAAAACTGACAACCTAAAATGGTGTAAATGTTCCAGCAGCTAATCCACCTAAAATGGCTATTGATATACCACCAATAGGATTGTGTTAAAATTGATATTTGTTAGAAATAAATAAAAACACAATTGGGCATTTCAGGAAAAAAATCAGCAGTAGCGTGTGGTGTGTACACCTTTAAATCTGCTATAGGTAGGATAATTGGAGTATGCACCAAATACTATTCTTCATAGGTAAAGTTTGTAGACCATATATGATAGAGATATAGTACACAGAACTATTCTCTATAATGTGATGGAATTAAGTCACCTGACTTGGTAACAAAATACAACCTTATATGGTGTATATGTCTTCCAATCTGTTATAGACAGACAGAATTAAGTACACACCTCTATAATATACTTTATCGTGAAAAGATGTAAACCATATAAGATATAGGAATACAGTATTTAAAGCTTACAGCTTTAAAATTAGATAAGAAACCACTTGATGTCTAAAATACTTGATGTAAAAAGATGATTTAAATGACAAGAAGTTTATTAATATAACAAATATATATTAAAAAGTTAAAATATATGAAAAAAACAAGCCAGGAACGATGTGCATGAATGTTACCAGCAAAATAGTAGTCCTTGTTTGAACTTTGCCACAGGGACCGGCTAGGATGGATATGGATGCTTTGTGTTGTAGTTGTTTTCTCTATCTACAAATAGAAGGTACGGGACACGTTTTGCGCCAAGTTATGCAAACCTGTTTATGGGCAAATGGGAAGAAGAGTTCATCTGGAACCATTGCCCTTTCGGCGCAAATCTGTCCCTATGGCGTAGGTACATAGATGACTGTTTTTTTATTTGGAAAGGGGACTTTTAAGAAATCTGTGGACTGTAACAGTTTTATCCCTTTTAATAGTCACCTCAAACAGACTTGGCTCAAGAACATTCCACACAACCAATTCAGGAGGATCAGACGAAACTGTTCAACAATGGAAGTATGTGAAGAACAAATGGAAGAAATGCAACAGAGATTCGTGGACAAAGGATACCCCACGACATTACTGATTGAAGCCAAGAAGAAAGCCTTAGCTATCCCAACTAAGTAACTTTCAAAAACGCTATAAAACCTGTACATGGGGGGTACTGTTATACTCAGGAGACTTTGCTGAACACAAATATTAGTATTTCAAAACTGGAAAATGTATCACAACAATTATATCATCAGTAAAAGTGCTGTTTGTGTGTGAAAAATTAAAAAAAAGTCACTTTCACTGACAATATCATCGCTGTGATATGATTTACTGTTTTGAATCACTAATATTTGTGTTCAGCGAAGTCTCCCGAGTAAAACAGTACCCCCCATGTACAGGTTTTAGGGTGTCGTAGAACGTTACAGGGTAAAATACAGTGCTAACAAATTAAATTCTCTGGACTTTCGACCTGGGTTGGCAGGCAGGTCCCTTAAATTGCAATCAATAAAAATACTTAATTATGTAAAAATATTACAGAAATACACACGTAGAATTTAAATATATATGCATATTTATATATTTGAAGTCTACGTGTATATTTATATAATTATTTATGTAATTTTGTATATGGACATATGTATAGTTCGTATTCTTTTTATTTATTTATATATACATAGATATATATACAATTTCATTCTAAGTGTATTTTGATATAAATATATATATATATATATATATATATTAATATCAAAATACAGTTAGAATAAAATTTCATATAGATATATAATTTTTTAAATTTTTATTATTATTTTTAAAAAAATTTAATTTAATTTAAATTACTTATTATTAGTATTTTATAATAATATATATATACAATATATATAGTTATTATATATTATATATATACACGTGTGTAATTTAATTATAAGTGTATTTTATATTTATATATGTACATA
The DNA here is from genome assembly GCF_036172605.1 of Pelobates fuscus. Classification (NCBI taxonomy): domain Eukaryota; kingdom Metazoa; phylum Chordata; class Amphibia; order Anura; family Pelobatidae; genus Pelobates; species Pelobates fuscus. Next base: position 172,635,652 of record NC_086318.1, on the reverse strand, counting down.
TTAATATAAAAATACACTTAGTATGACATTATATATATATGATATATAGACGTATATAATTATCATATATATGCACATATATAATTATCATTTTTATTTATTAACTTTAACCTTTATTTTTTTTTTATTTCTTTGATTTTACACTAGCAGGGAGACTGCCTGTCAGCACAGACAGTCCCCCTGCAGGCAGACACATGGACACCTATTGTGACCATGTGGTCGCTCTGTTGAGCGATCACATGGCCACAGGGGTCCTAATCTGCCATGGGGAGACTGTCTGGGCTGCAGGCAGTCTCCCCACAACGGGAGCACCGCCGATCGCCGTTGGGGGAACGACGGCGATTGGGTAAGTAACTAAGACCGTTAGGACGGTTCAGGACCGTCAGCGGTCGGCAATGCAAGAATGCCGATGACGGTCCTGAACCGTCCTCGGTCCTTAAGCGGTTAAACCACTACTGAACTGCTAAGCTCTATCCTATCTCTGAAGAAGTGGGGCTGACACCCACGAAACGCGTCAGATTGAAACTAACCAAGCAGGATACGTATGCAGTCTGCAGATCCAGCAGTAGGAACACTGTTTGTGCCAGAAGACTTTCCACGAATTGGGGACCGATCGGCATACGGCGTTCATTTCTCAGAGTGAGGTCTGAGACGCACGCCAACCTCACTGACAGCCGACCGCTAGAGAAAACAACTACAACACAAAGCATCCATATCCATCCTAGCCGGTCCCTGTGGCAAAGTTCAAACAAGGACTACTATTTTGCTGGTAACATTCTTGCACATCGTTCCTGGCTTGTTTTTTCATATATTTTAACTTTTTAATATATGTTTGTTATATTAATAAACTTCTTGTCATTTAAATAATCTTTTTACATCAAGTATTTTAGACATCAAGTGGTTTCTTATCTAATTTTAAAGCGATACCTGACTTTATTGCAAAATAGGAAGCAGTTCTATATACTGCATTCCTATATCTTATATGGTTTACATCTTTTCACGATAAAGTATATTATAGAGGTGTGTACTTCATTCTGTCTGTCTATAACAGATTGGAAGACGTCTACACCATATAAGGTTGTTTTTTTTTACCAAGTCAGGTGACTTAATTCCATCACATTATAGAGAATAGTTCTGTGTACTATATCTCTATCATATATGGTCTACAAACTTTACCTATGAAGTATAGTATTTGATGCATACTCCAATTATCCTACCTATAGCAGATTTAAAGGTGTACATACCACACACTACTGCTGCATTTTTTTCCTGAAATGCCCAATTGTGTTTTGATTTATTTCTAACAAATATCAATTTTAATACAATCCTATTGGTGGTATATCAATAGCCATTTTAGGTGGATTAGCTACTGGAACATTTATACCATTTTAGGTTGTCAGTTTTTCTATTGTACTTCCAGACAGGTTTTTGGTGAACTCCTGTTTTTATCCAGTTCTGAGCAATTTACTGAAAGTCAGACTCCCTCATCCCTGTGTGTTGCAATAGGCATACCAGACAACTTTATATATATTTATATAAAGTTGACATCACAGGCTATTTACCTAAGGTTGTTTTGACACTTTCTACGTAGCCATTTCACCGCCAATCTCTGCTAAATATTGGAGTAAAATTGTTTTTTTTTTTGTTTTTTGGCACACAAACTGAACTTCTCATGTGTATTTTGTAAAGTTTTTGTGTGCTATTCCTGTACAAAATTTATTTTGTGTTCAGCTACATCTGCTGAGTACGATACCCCCATTGTATGTCTTTGGCACTATTTCGTGAAGCTACAGTGCCATATAGGAGACCTGTCCTTTTCAGTATTTACAGTAGAAGAGACGGATTTAATGGGCCTATGCTTCAATTTGGGGTATTATAGCAGTTTGACTGTTCAAAAAACCCCCACAAAGGCCTACCATTTGTAAAAGTAGAGACTCCAGGGTATCTCATATGGTGCATATTGTGCCTTACCATGCCCCCATCTTTTCACCAATATATGCCAAAGCATGTGGTAAAAAATAATTTTGGGCATTTTTTACATACGGATTACATTTTTGCTGCGCATTTTGTATATTTCATATGTGCCACTAAGTTCAAACCCCCCAAATTATGCTCAGCTACGTCTTCTGAGTAAAACAATATGCCAAATGTATGACCTAGACACTATTTTGTGAAGTTACAGTGCTGTAAAAGAGACGTGACAAGTTCAGGTTTTTAAGTGTGAATTTTCATGGAGGGTTTTGATGCGTTCGTGTCCCACTTTGGAGCACTTGAGCAGGGTACATATTACAACTACACCATAAAGGCATACCATTTCTTAAAGAACACATCCCAGGGTATTTCAAAAGGCATATTTTGAACCTTGACGCTGGATAATTTTTCCGCTAGCTTGTACCAAGTGTAGTGGTAATAAGTGTTTTTTCTGCCTTTTTGACACACAAAGTGAGTTTGGACAGTATATTTTGCAAATCATATGTGTGCTACGACTGTATAATACTTCATATGTTGCTCAACTATGTCGGCTGAGTACAGCAATACCCCCGTATGTGCCTTTGCCAGGTATATGTGGATATCAGAGGGACACATTTGGGACACAGCCATTCTAGTTTTTTTCAAACTTTAAAGTTTTACGCTGTGCCCATGTCCCATTTTAGCGTATTTTACCAGGCTATTTAATCCAAATACCCCATAAAGCCATACCATTTCTTAAAGAAGACATCCCAGGGTATTTCAAAAGGCATATTTTGGACCTTAGCATGGGATCATTTTTCCGCTAGCTTGTACCAAGTGTAGTGGTTATAAGCGTTTTTTCTGCCTTTTTGACATACAAAGTGAGTTTGCACAGTATATTCTGCAAACCTTAAGTGTGCTACGACTGTATAATACTACATATGTTGTTCAGCTATGTCATCTGAGTACAGCGATACCCCCGTATGTACCTTTGCCAGGTATATGTGGATGTTGAAGGTGTACATTTGAGACGCAGCCATTCAGTTTTTTTCTAACTTTGAAGTTTTACGCTGTGTCCATGTTCCATTTTGGAGTAGTTTAGATGGTTTGTTATTGAAACTTCCCCACAAACACGTACTATTTATTAAAGAACACACCCTGGGGTAATTCAAAAGGCGTATTTTGAACCTTAGCGTGGGATCATTTTTTCTCTAGTTTGTTCCAGGTGTAGTGGTACTGAGCATTTGCAAATGTATTTTTTTTACTTTTTAAATCTATTTTTTGCTTATTCATTTTTTAAAACTTTCCTAAACTTTCTTAAAACTTTTATTTACAGATTTAACATTTGTATAAGCTTTTTTTTTTTTTTTTTTTACTGTTAACCCCTAACTTGCAGTAAGCAGCACTAACAGGTAAATTCCCCAATTTCCCATAACTCCCAACACCCCAGCTAGCAAAACATATAATTTTAAAATATTTAAATTAATGAATTAAATAAATTGAACCCCTGAGGGTTAAAACAAATAAGTTAACCCTAAGGTGTTAAAAAAATAACGGATCACAGTATAATACTGTGATTTGTATTTTGATCACTGTAAGTAGTGATCAACTGGCAGGGAAGGGGTTAATTTTTATTAGGACTGGGTAAAGGAGGGTTGGATTTTTTTAACTTTTAAAAAAAAATTATTAAAATTTTTTTGTAACTTTTTAAACTTTTTTTTAAAAACTTTTTTTTTTGCGTTAACCTCTAGCTAGCCTAACACCAAATTTCCCAATTCCCCACTAACTTCCACCCACCCCAGCTAGCTAAATATACAATTTTAATATTTTTTAATTAATTAATAAAATAAAATTACCCCTGAGGGTTACAAAAAATAAAAGTTGACCCTCATGGGGTTAAAAATAAAATAAAAAATCAGATCACAGTAAAATGTATACCCTGCCAACTGATCACTGTAGTCAGTGATTAATTGGCAGGGAAGGGGTTCAGTTTTTATTTAAAAGGGGTAAAGTGGGGTGGGATTTTAATTTAACTTTATTTTTTTTTACACAGGAAAGCAGATCATCACTGATCCGTCTCCTTGCACTTCACACAGAACCCGGAAGTGCAGGGAGGCGGATGGTAAGTCCCTGCAGCACATGTGCTCGCTCTGACAGCCTGACCGCGATCTGGGGTTAATTTTAACGCGTGACGGACAAGGTCCGTCACCCGGCGTTAAGGGTCTTAAGGGGTTAAGACTGAAGAACACTTCACAAAATGATTAGTTTCAGGGGTGTGCAACTGTTTGCACTCCAGATGTTGTGTACTACATTTCTCATATAGCTCTTACAGTCATAATGCTGACAAAAAATCAGAAAGTTGTAGTCCACAACATCTGGAATGACAAAGATTGCCTAATAGGGGTTGCATTGTGTGTACAAGGTGCTGAAGTTGTATTGAAGGCCAAGCTTGCAGCGCTGGATACATTGTTCAGAGGCTTGCAGTGTCGCAGATCCCTGTGCCGCTGCGTTGTGACCTCTCTAATTGAAGTTATGGCATAATTTGCTAACAAAATAATTTGTTATAAATTTAATTAGCAAATATGCTAATTGTTTATACACCATTGCAGGGTATGGTTACATAGCCTGGTAGTCGTTTATACATAAGTGCAAGTGTGTGTATTTCTGAGTGTGTCTGACATTCTCTACCTGTGTATGTTCCTGGAAGTGTGTGTCTGACAGAGAGTATCCTTGTGTTTTAATGTATGTCTTTGTAAGCATGTGTATGGGACCTATGTGTGTGGGGTAGTTGCTTGCGGTGTATTATGTTTAATGGGGCCTTTGTGCATTGTGTTATGGCACACAACTACGTTTCATGTCTGTGTGTGTGCGAATGATGAATGTCTTCAGGTGGTGAATATGACAGGGTGTTTTACATGGTGAGGGGGGTGTAACGGATCGCCTGGCACCCCGACTGGGTACCTCCGTTAATGGATGCTCCTAGCGTTTCCTGAGGACTCCAAGCACTGCAGCAGACACCACAACCACCGAATCAGAGAAGCGTATAAATCTTCTCAAGCATATGAATGCTGTAGACAGTTGAATAGGAAACCATACGAATAGGTTTACACTCCTAGTAGTCAAACTGGAACAGCATACAATAAATCCTCCCCCAATAATGAGACGACACTTCACTTTGAGGGTTAAGCAGGAACTCTGGACTGGCACATCCAGCCTGGCTTTTATTACAAGAGTACACATACAGGCCACACCCAGGGGGAGGCATAAAATAACCAATAGTATCACGGGTGCAACCCACACATCCCCTCCCCTTAGTGTGACACATAATCCCATTATTCATACAGTTTAAAATATACTTTTTACACAATATTTATAACTTCAAAACCATACATCACATAAAATTACATATCCACAATCCATCCATTCAGGGGAACAACATATTAAAAAATGGCATGGATCAGACCAGGGGTTCAAAAGTTAGTAAAGTATCTTTTAAAACCCCTAGCTTTCCAGCTCAGACCGGTTTTTCTCTGTGCTGGAGAAGTAATCCAATTACCTCCCAGCACAGAGACAGACTCCATTGAGCACATGGGGACACAAAGACAGTAAAACACTTTAAAATACATAAATTCACCTTTTACACATAACACACAGACATTTCACCTATTCCCAGATAGCTGGGATCTGAGCGGACAAAACTACCGAATAGCGCGCAGATCCTACTCACACAGTTCACTTGCCATGGGGCCGAAGTCTTTAACTACACGAATGGGCTCCATGGCATAGCTATCTGGGTTAACACATTCACATAAAGTCTGGTCCATAGTCCAAAGGCAAGAGGCGGGCAAGCAGCCCCCTCCAAGGACACGTGGCGAGGTCGGTTTCGCCACAGGGGGTAAATGAGACAGGGTTGGGAAGGTGAGTGTGACATAATAAGGGAGGGTGAGAATGATGGGGGGGTTGTGACATGGCTGGAGGAGGAAGGGTGACAGGATTGGAGGAGGTTAATGTGACAGGGTGAGTGTGGCATAGTTGGGGGGTGTATCACAGGTTTTGGGTGAATATGCTTTGTTTGGAGGAGGGAGTGTGACAAGATTAAGGGGGTTTACAGTGACTGTGTGTGGTGGTGACGGTGGATGGGGATGACTGAGACAAGGTGTATGTGGAGTGATAGGATGGGAGTGGGTAGGGAGATTGTGAGAGGCTGGGGAGCTGTGAGGTTGGTAAGAGGTCTGTAAGTAGGTAGGGAGGCTATGAGATGGGTTGGGTGGCTGTGAGTGGGGTCCCCTACCCACTCACAGCCACTCTATCCACCTCACACCCCTCCTACCCACTCACAGCCACTCTATCCACCTCACACCCCTCCTACCCACTCACAGCACACTTTCAGAGTTCTTGTGGAGTGCATCCCTCGATGCATCAGAGCGGTTTTGGCAGCAAATGGGGGACCTACAGAATATTAGGCAGGTGGTTTTAAAATCCAACACTCACCCCTGTACGCAAATGCAAACATTACCTACAAACACATAACCTGTATTAATATGCTAAAATTATATTCGAACTTAACTCTACACACCTGCTCATGAGTGCTACAATTTGTTTACTATCTTTAGAAATGAGTGTGTGTATATGGCGGAAAAAAAAATACATTATTGTAATTAAGAGGTTGGTGCAACGGTTTTTTGGGGGCTTCACAATGTTTATACACTATGTCAAAGGGTTCCACAGGAAAAACATTCATTGGGAACCCCGGTCTCAGCGAGGTTTGAAGAGGTGGACTTGCAAAGGCTTCAGGTAAGCAGTCTGTTATTAGATATACCCCCAACGAAAGCATACATGGATTAAATTATGCATTTCTTTCATTGAGATATGTCTACTGAACAATGTTTGATTAGGTCAGTGGAGTGTAAGTGTTTGGATTAACCCCTTAAGGACCAAACTTCTGGAATAAAAAGGAATTATGACATGTCACACATGTCATGTGTCCTTAAGGGGTTAAGCAACCTTCATTGGTTTGGATTTTTTTTTTTTTTTTTTATATGGGGGATTCTAAAGATTACAATAAAATAAAAATGTCATTGCTAACATTTTAAATAGCATAGTCCTAGCCTAAAACGCCTTGTGTGTGCTGGGGCAAGATGGTAGCAAAGCAGCAGTTGACAAGAGCCAACCTGGAGTCTTCATTAGCTATTTTGGGCTTTATATGTCTAAATCTGAAACCTCACAAACATTTTTACACCAAGTGCTACAACGGATTTGTACATATGTATTTTCACCCCTCGATCACATGCAGTCCACAAGAGTGACAGGCAGATAATGAGGAGCTTTTACTTTTGCTTTTATATCTGATCTCTAAGATTTGAGATCTTCAAGCAAGATACGCAGACACCTTTACTGGAATCCACTAATTTACACATGTTTGCTGGATGTATCGGTTATAAACTTTGAATCTAATGTCACTTCTGGTTTATTGTCCGAAAACCGGAAGTATTCTAGGAATCCAATGAGAACCTTTGACCAACACCTGCTAATACAGAACTTGTCAATTCCCAGGCACCAGGGCATCTGGGATAAGCCAGCTCTTTAGTTAATGTGGCCGCTGAGAGAGCTTTGAAGGCCCGCTGCATTGAATATTGGAGCTGGCTAGCATTGTAGGCGGTGCGCGGGGGAGCAGTACTCTGCATGCAGCTCCTTTCTTCTCCCTCACTCTTTTTAATGATGCAGAGAGACAGAATATGACACCACTACAGTGAGGAGCTGCAGTAAGTTTACTGCTCCCTTGCAAGCAGGAAGAGAGCAGCCCTACTGGACTCAAGGGAAAAGACCCACTCAGCTCTCCCAAAGGTAGGGAGGCTGAATGGGTTTCAATTAAAACAAAAATGTTTGTTAGCCAGTCAGCATGAGTGCGTTTAGGTACCTGCCCCCTCTGATTGCATGAGGAAGGTGTTTTTACTCATCTTTTTCCTATACAATGCCAGTTTCGCCACAGCTGGTCCCACCTCCATGGCTGAGATTATCAATATTTATGATCTCTGCTAAACCAATGCTTTCCCTTAGGAAAGCATTGGGAGGATTTTGCGAATGCGCAGATCGACATCTCCTTAGAGATGCATTAAATTAATGAATATGAGGAACATCCAGTACCTCCATACAGGTGCAGCAGTGACCCAGGACACTAATTGCCTTCAGAGTGACTGTAACAGCTATGTTAACACTGCAAAGCCTGCAGGGACAGGCTATAGACACCAGAACCACTACAGCTAGTGTCCTTTTAAGAATAGCATTTTTCTCGTTGACAATTACTGGCTCCTAACTTTTTAAGCCAGCTCCGAGATTCCAAACAGATGTGTCAAGTCATGTACCAATAATAAGGACAATAAAACTTGACTCATAAACAGACTCTTCGCAAATTAATTTCACACTTCTAAAAAAACACCTTAGTGAAATCTGGATTGTTTTGATATTCTATTTTTTCCTGTTTGTTTATTATTTTTGGATTAAGGTTTATACATGTAAATTGAATTTATTTGGAATTTAACTTGTATTTTATGGCTTCCTGATTTTCTCTACCATCTGCATTTCCCACGTGGGGATTTTATCACCAAAGCTCCACCATACCAGAACAGGTTCATGCTCTATGCAGAAAGATAGGCCCTGCGCTCACTCCCATTACTACTGGGCAGCAGCAAAGACTACAGTACACATCAGCCCCAATATATAGTAAAAACCAAAGAAAAACAAGTTACCTGTGCTCTCTCCTTAATCCCCATGTATTTTTAATCAAATTAAGGTTGTGTTTTTTTTTTTTTTTTAGTTACCTCCAATGGCCAGGAGAGGATAAGCCCACCTGCCAACGTCAAAGCAGACCCACCTAAGTGGGTCCTAACTAACCATTCACCTTGTTTCCTTGAGCCTCTGGCAAAAATATCTCAGATAAGAGATAAGAGAGATAGAGATAATGAGAGATAGAGATAAGAGATAATGAGAGAGATAGAGATAAGGAGAGAGATAAGAGAGAGAGAGATAAGAAGAGAGAGAGATAAGAAGAGAGAGAGATAAGAAGAGAGAGAGATAAGAAGAGAGAGAGAGATAAGAGATAAGGATAGAGAGAGATATATACACACACACACACATATATATATATATATATTGGATGTAACTAAGAAACCTTCATTTGTTTTAAAAATACCTAGGGATTAAGGAGAGAGCGCAGGTAACTTGTTTTTCTTAGGTTCATGCTCTACTAAATGTGAGTAGAATACTTAGCACTACACTATTTTGAGCTTTATCATACATATTACACTATTGCATGTTTCTGTTTATGTCTCCGCATGCTGCACGAAAGGGATTTGTGCTTTTGTTACAAAATGCTATTTAGTAACTTTAAAAAAAAAAAAAAAAAAACTGGTTCTTTTACCTTTTGAGATTTCTACAACAAATAAGACAGTGTTAAAATAAGTATGTATACAAGTGTATACCTCTATGGTTTGTTTTTGTCTAGATCAGCTGCAGATAGGGGTGGAATATGTTCAAGCAAATTATTTTATATCTTAAGTCCAGCATGTCTTCTGAGGAACAGCTGTTAAACCCACTGCTCATGGCTAACGTGACGACACTCCAAAACTGATTTAGTTTGCACCTGGCAGCTGTAACTAAACAAGGCTTTAAATATATTTATTGAATAATTCTGAATTGGGTTGTGGCACAAAGTGTGTTCCCACGATTGTATTGTGCATATTTTATGCACATTACTTTCATATGGCACAGAGCCTGTGTGCACATTCCACCTTTGAATAGCCCCCACCAGGGCTTGGAAGCACATCCTCCCATTTCTGGCAGCAACATTCTGTAATATGCAGGTGCCCAGCATGAGTTCCTGTAACACCTTAACATTTTGAAATAATCTGTTCCTTCAATGAGAAAGGTACAAACCAATTTAATAGGAAAGACCAGCAAAATATTTATTTCCTTCTTTATTAAGATGTTTTTAGCTTCCATATTAGATTTTACAAGCTGGTGAACACTGGTAACTTATTCTCCTACAAAAAAAAAAAAACACATTCCCAAAACAGTATAAATATATGGTTGAGCTAACATTAATACAGATCACTGTTTTTATTACATAAAACAAATCATCAAGTATCCAAATATTTAAGTTACACTGCTCAAAAGGCTTACAAAATATTACAGACATTGAGCTCTGCACTGGCAGTAGCAGAATCTCTAGAAGAAAAATAAAAATAAATCACAAAGCAATTATTGGAAAACTCAAATGTACAGTAAAATGACAATTTCATAAATTTATGATAAAGGATTTAGCTACATTAAAGCGTCTACATTTAAAAAAAATATTCATGAAAAAAAAAAAATGATATTCTATACTTCCTGCACAAGACAAAGGCAACATTTTACGAGAAAAAAAAAAAAAAAAAGAAACCCATACACAAAAACATCCTCCATATCAAGGAGCACCAAGAGGTGCGGACATTAATTGAAACTGTAAGGCTTTGTCTGGAGAATTGTAAAATGTGATAGGTGTGCTTTTATAACACAATCATCAATTAGGTCATTGCAAGTCTGATATGGACTTAAACCAAATCAGTTTTAGAGTGGCTATAAAAGCATCAAAAGGAAAAACAGAACAGGTGTAACATTGCAAAGTTGTGCAAATCCTCACACCACTTCAACCTTGGGAGAAGCTGTAAAGACACAGCTAGCAGTTGGCCAACTGTGAACTCATGCCCACGGTTAAAGTTACAGTGGGAAGCAAAATATTTAAAAACGTCAACATGTCAAGAAATAAACAATTACAAAATGTGCTGGGAAGTTTGGCATTTTTTTCTACAAATATACCACTCAACATACTTGTATTAGCAGTTGGAAAGAAGTTTCACTATCACATGATTAGTGTAAGTTATGAGCAAGGAGGGATGTTTTAACCACAAATAAGCAAAAAATTGTAAGCTCAATTACATGAATATTAATTTATGTGACAGCAGTCTCATTCCTGCCAGGGATATCACCTACACATGTTCATAATGCTTGAAAAGCTTTATTATACCTAAAACATTAGCATTTAAGCCAGTGAAGGACTTCCCTGCAGTCAGCAGCATACACTTGTAACCATCTTATTGAATGCAGCAGTTATTACGGTGGCCATTTGAATCCTTAAAGCGTAAACGCATCTTGGGACGATACTTTTCCAAGTATAGCAGCTGTTTGCTATTAAAGGCTCCACGGCGCTTCCTGCAGAAGAAAATACATTAACAATTTTAAAAGATGCAGTTACAACTTTTTATTTTGGAAAACTTTAATAAAAACTTACATCATTTTATGCTAGCACATCACCTGTACCAAAGTGCATTATATACAAGATGGGGCAAAAGCATGTAGTCCATTGAAGGAACACAAAACTCTCAAACTAATTACATCAGTTTGTGTGGTCTGGAGTCCCTTGGTGCCTTCATGTTACTTGTTAAACCATACCAAATAGTTTAAGTTCGTTCCCCAGAAACCCTTACAGACTGTATTATGCTCATAGGAGAACAGGAAGGAAAACAGAGGCGCTGGGGAAAGGTTAGGTCAGCTTTTAAACAATTTAACAGCTTATGGTAAGACAGTGCCCAAAAGACTCCAGCTCTCTCTGTGTCTAATAAAGTTGGCATTTTAAAGAAAAAAATTATAAAAAAAAAAATTGAAGACAGCATTTGAATTCCAGAGATATTTGAAGATTAAAGACAGAAGTACTAGACTACATTTTGCAAAGAGTTCTCCCAGATGAGATATTACTGGTCTATACTATGAATCAATATTTTGGCAACCATTTTCTCAAAAAGGGTCTAAAAAAAAAAAAAAAATTATATATATATATATATATATATATATATATACACACACACACACACACACACATATATATATATACATACCAACTGTCAAATGTGAACATAGGGTGCCAATGAAATAAGTTATGTTAGTGTAAGTAAAAACTAGTTTGCAGTAATTATCTAAACTTCAGAGAAGATTAAAGGACCACTATAGGCACCCAGACCACTTCAGCTCAATGAAGTGGTCTGGGTACCAGGTCCCTCTAGTTTTAATCCTGCAGCAGAAAACAGCAGTTTCAGAGAAACTGCTATGTTTACACTGTGGGTTAATCCAGCCTCTAGTGGTTGACTCACTGACAGCCGCTAGAGGTGCTTCAGCGATTTTCACTGACTCTGGACGTCCATAGGAAAGCATTGGGTAATTCGCATCTGACGTCGGCAGTGTGTGTTGAGTTCCCCAGCACAGAGGGGGCCCGGCGCTGGAGAAAGGCAAGTGGCTGAAGGGGTTTAACCCCTTGAGCCCAGCAGGAGGGGGGACACCTTATTACCCTATAGTGCAAGGAAAACTATAGTTCTTTAAGGATCAAATGTATGTATTAGCATGTAACAACAAATTCAAGTTCTACTCCACTGTACTGTGAAGTGACTTGAAAATAAAATATTTCATTACCATATGTGCAAGTGACGCAGAAATTAGTACATTTTCTAGTGAACGTTGTAATAAATTAATGGACAGTTTAAATTGTAAAAATAAAGTTGCTAATTTTGCACCTGTATAACTTTGTAAACACAGAAGATAAAGACCTGCAATTTTGCATACTCTCATATCTCAGGTGACCCTTTTAGCACGCAAAATGTATTAAAAACCCCAAAATCAAACTTAAAGAATGTGAGGTTGGTGACATCGAATGTACTGTGTGTTAAACTAAATAGGTCAATATTTCAGAAATTGTATATACTTACTGCCTTATGAACTGCACTGCATCTTCATATTTCATTCCACATTCAATGAGAGCAAGTGCAACAAGTACAGGAGCCCTGAAATAAGCAGTAAGCAATAGTTAACATTTTGCACCGCCTGCAATTAAAACAGTAAACGACAGTGAACCAGACACCCTCACAAGGAAATCGAAAATTGAAAAACCACAAGAAATATCTATTATAGAACAAAATACAAAATCCTTTCACTATATAACTTAGTGAAAATACAATTTCACCAATGTGAAATATCACTTTTCAAAACATATCAAATGATATCAAACATATCACTTTTATAATAATTTCAAACAGAGTTGCACTGTTATTTTTTATTTCCCTATAGTTGGATTGACCCATATTTTGGTTTCACAGAAATATCTATTATACAGCAGGAAATCTCAGCTGAATACCAGAAAGGTGTAAATACTGTAGAAAGGTGTAAATACTGTAACTATATACAGACATATATGTGTTAATAGGCATATAAACTCACATGGGATAAGAAAATCAATTTACTGCCCATGCTCAGAATTCTAGCTATGGATTCTAAGACACTGTCAGAACAGTCATAATGCCGCAGACAATCTATTTTGTGAGAGGACATGGCAGAGCCAACATGCATGTAGTTATGCCTTGCATTTTAATAATGGCTGGACTCAGTTGATCACAAGCAGAACATGTGCACCTATGGAGGTGGTAAGCAACATTCGGCACTTCAGATGTTGTGGATTACATTTCCAGCCATAATGTTGGCAAAGCACTAGGGGAAGTGTAGATCACAACCTCAAGTGCCAATGGTTGCCTAAACGTGACCATGGCATTGGAGAAAGTAAAACGGTCTGCCAAATTAAATACAGATGTTGCGTTATTTCTAAAAAGAGAAAGAACTCAGATAAAAAGACATTGCCAAGTGCCACGATTAGTACATCTGGTAATGGTTTCCTAGGCAGGCTATATCAATTTTATTTATATATTTATTTATTTACGATTTATAACTTGGGCCGAGCCGTTACCGTTGACTGCTTAACTTTGCAAGACTCAATCAAGAGTAGAGCTATGGGTAACCTAACATTGCTAAAGAGAAAGGGTAACTTAAGCAATAGCTGTGCTTAGTGAGGGGCTGAGACACAAGTATCAAGATTTTGTATCAAACCGCTTAAATTTAACATCCTTACACTATAGTGGCAGTTTATGTACACAGAATATCCCTTACTTTAAAGGCTACACATATAAAACCATCTTACCTTCCAAGGCCAGCAACACAATGCACTGCAATACAGCAGCCAGGTTCTTCACGGAATTTTGCTTTAAGAAGATTTAACCAATCATCTACAATCTGACTGGATGGTGGGGCACCATCATCAAATGGCCAATCCTTAAAAAAAACAAAAATAAGAGATTAGAATACATATACACACACACACACACACGTTACAATATACACAGGAAATCATCAAGCCAATTAAGTGCAATTTCCTACACAAAAACAGTAAAAGTAAAAAAATAAAATAAAAAAAATACATGTTTACTCACCAAAACCTGAATGCCTTCTTTTTCTACTAAAGTGGTGTCATAGGTGGCTTCACATACTCGTACGACTGTAGTGACACCATACTTTTTAAGCTCCTACAAGGAAAACGTTGCCATATTAATAGACCTATACTTTCTGAAAATTTTAAACAAATTCAACACAAGTACATTAGACACACCAGGAGATATGCTTAGAATTTTTTAAAAATCGCCTCATATAGTGGAAAAAATTTCGCAGTGGAATGATCTTCACGTTAAGAAGAGTTGAGATTTAAAAATAAAAACTACAGCAACATTTTAACATTTTGCTAGCACTGCTTTGTATGGGAAATAAAGCATTATAATAAAACCCTTTCTACTCACCTAGACAGATTCTATAGCATAATCAATATAACATTTTATATCCAAGTCTTGAGCACAGTACACACATACCTCTATTAACAACAGCATTAAAACTATGTAAAAGCCACTGCCAGAGGCTCACATGTACAAAGTGTGCTTCAGAGGCCAAAAACATGACCCCATACTTAGAGTGCTTTTAAGTTGTCTACTTAGCCTCCCTGATTTTTTACCGTCACTCCGGCAGTCTGCTCTGAAAATCAGAACTGGCAGAGTGCATACAGCACTATAATTGAATTAAACAATATCTGAGTAACTGATTCTCACAATATTAATCTCCATCAGCTAATGTGGTCATCCAGTGAAGACAAAAAGACACCACAACAAATATCTGCCAAGTCAAACTTCTACATAACAATTTAGCATTACCCAAGTTACATTTATGAAATTCACATTGTACTCCTTATCTTTATCATCAGTATTCCTACATGCTGAACATTTTTTCCTTATATTCTGCCTCTGCAGTTATAGACACTACACTATATTAGCATTCCTTTCCCATTTTGTTTTCTCCCTTATATTGGCTCCATTGGACTCAACACAAGGATTTTTTTTATTGTTTTCCTGGCACTGCAGGTTCTCTCTCTCTCCCACCCCCCAATCCCCGGTTGCTGAAGGGGTGAAAAACCCTTCAGTTACTTACCTGAGGCAGCGACGATGTCCCTCGTCGCTGCCTCCTCCTCTGCGCCGCTTCTCCTACTGACTCCGTCGGCCGGTGGGCGAGACTGATCCCTCCCACCGGGATTAGCGCTCCCCATAGGAAAGCATTGAAAAATATTTTCAATGCTTTCCTATGGGGAATTGAGCGACGCTGGAGGTCCTCACACAGCGTGAGGACGTCCAGCGACGCTCTAGCAAAGAAAATCTTTGCTATAAATCAAGAAGTTCCCTCTAGTGGCTGTCTAGTAGACAGCCACTAGAGGTGGCGTTAACCCTGCAAGGTAATTATTGCAGTTTATAAAAAAAATGCAATAATTACACTTGCAGGTTAAGAGTAGTGGGAGTTGGCAACCAGACGACTCCAATGGGCACAAGTGGTCTGGGTGCCTGGAGTGTCCCTTTAAGCGCTGCTTCCCTACATCCCCCGTTTTAAATATTTATCCCCGGCTAGTAGGGACCTTCTGATGAGTCACATTTTGGCAAAATGTGCACGTCAGAGGCTTCCTGACAGTTCCCAAAATGCTCATCTTATGGTAGCTGTATGATTGTACATTTTGATTTAAATAAGATCATTGAAGAGTGGGGTTTGGAAAGAAGATACACTAGTTTTCACAGAGTAGTGAGATATTTTATATGCAATATCCTTCACAGTAAATCTCTTTATAGTAGATTAGAAACATTTAGTGAGAGAGTTATCGCCCAGTGCAATATTTAGTTAATAGGTGGCCTCTACAGGTTTTTATTGCACAAGTATATCCATATAGTATGTGAATAGGGAGATCCTTTTTTTTAGTGTCAGAGTCTTTTTACCCAACTTTTATTGTTTTTGCACTCAGTTTTTTGGATATTATATAGTCACATTGTTTTATTACTAGCTTTAAAGGAACACTAGTCACCTAAATTACTTTAGCTAAATAAATCAGTTTTAGTGTATAGATCATTCCCCTGCAATTTCACTGTCATTTAGGAGTTAAATCACTTTGTTTCTGTTTATGCAGCCCTAGCCACACCTCCCCTAGCTATGATTGACAGAGCCTGCATGAAAACAAAACTGGTTTCACTTTCAAACAGATGTAATTTACCTTAAATAATTGTATCTCAATCTCTAAATTGAACTTTAAGCACATACAGGAGGCTCTTGCAGGGTCTAGCAAGCTATTAACATAGCAGGGGATAAGAAAATCTTAATTAAACCGAACTTGCAATAAAAGAAGCCTAAATAGGGCTCTCTTTACAGGAAGTGTTTATGGAAAGCTGTGCAAGTCACATGCAGGGAGGTGTGACTAGGGTTCATAAACAAAGGGATTTAACTCCTAAATGGCAGAGGATTGAGCAGTGAGGCTGCAGGGGCATGCTATATACACCACAACTTCTTCATTAAGCTAAAGTTGTTCAGGTGACTATAGTGTCCCTTTAAGGTTTGTGTGCAACAGTTATTTCTAAGTGTCAATTTTTCAATTGCAACTATATCCTATGTAGGCAGTTGCTACATTCTCACCATAATTTGTATACTCTGTTTTAGGAATATACCTGATTTTAGTAGGTGCAAATAACCAGCCCCTCTAAAGATATAATCAAATACATACAAGGCTGCAATTCAGATTCAGATTCACACACAAGCATTCAGTAAAAAAATAAAACCCTGTACTTTTAACCCCTTAAGGACCAAGCTTCTGGAATAAAAGGGAATCATGACATGCCACACATGTCATGTGTCCTTAAGGGGTTAAACAGATTGTGCACACATTTAATGGAGAAGGCATTTCTAGATTAACAGATAGAGTTTTAATAGAGAAGGCATACCTCTATAAATTTGTTTAAGGTTGCGTTGGTTGGATTGTGTGTAATAAGAAATCTCATGTTCTTGTAAGTTATCTCAACTGGAGCAGGGCGGTTCATACGAGCCATTTTGAATTTAGAAAAAGCGTGCAGCAAGTTAAAAACAAACTAAAAACCTTAAACTTAAATTGAAAAACAAACAAAAAAAACTGCTCTTCAACCGAAGTCAGCTTCACTCTACTCCACACACAAAAAAAATCTCCGTGCTTGCTTGGATGGAAGCAATGGAAGTGAAATGAACCTCCTTATGAGAAGCAGCAAATCTTCAATCCAGTAATACTGAGGCAAAAAGAAATGCAGAGCACCGAAGTTTACCCCATCCAGATTTTAGCCCCTTAAACAAAGTGCTATTCCAAAATCAAACACCTGTTTTCAAGGTTTACTTCTTTTAGGGGGGTTTCTTGGTGGAGTAGAAATGAATTTCTTTTACAGTTCACTTGTCTGCATATAGGTCATGCTGTGCCTGGCAGTAGTCTCCACTGCCCTTCAGAAACTCCATAAATGTGTGACCAAGAACACCACAGAACTGCTGTAAGAAAATGAAAATATGAAAAGATTAAACAAAATTATCATTTACGAGAAGCTAAATACATTGAATGGTAGATTTTGACTCAGTCTGATTACCAGGAACATCTAAAATTAGAGCTAGCAATTTGTTACCTTGGCTGCTGGACATTGCACTAATCTCTCACGTGATTTAGAGCCCACCAAAAACAAAGCTGACTTGGGAGCCTGCAATAACGTTAGTCAGTTCTGACTATTTCTAGCAATGGGCAAGACACCTCCCACAAAAGGTTAACTATGGGTGCACTGCAGGCAAATGCATATTTGTAGGAACCCAAACATACTCTGTACCCGTGGCATCTACTTCGCAGCAACACTAAGCCCAGTGTCCAAGTCAATAAATCCAGTAGAGAGAGAATTGGTTCAGTTAAGTGAAAATTGCTAATTATATTTTATAAAGTCACCTCAACTGTAGCCTTGAAATGACAGTCACAAATTCAAGTTGTGGTGTGCAAATAAAGTAAAACTGCACACCATAATAAGTATTCAACACCCAATCATATTAAGGAGGCAAATGAAGAGGACGGGAAACTGTCACCAAGATCTTTAACATGATAAAATCTAATTTAGAAATACACTGACAATAAGCACATCCATGTTAGCTCCCTCTCAGACACTATAGCCACAGAAACATCTAACTTAAAGGGACACTATAGTCACCTGAACAACTACAGCTTAATGAAATTGTTCAGGCGAGAACTATAGCTCCTTGCAGCCTCTCATGTAAACACTACTTTCTGAGAAAATACAGTGTTTACATTTGAAGCTAGGAACACCTCCAGTTGCAGTCAGACTGCCACCAGAGGGACTTCCAAGTTGATGAATGCATAATTTGCATTCATCTTCACGCTTGGGTGAAGACATCAAACGTGCCATCAGTATACAGGAGAAAGGAGGCACTGTAAACGCGCCTCCTATGTCCTGTAGTAACCCCGGAGCCTGTCAGCTCAGAGCCGACAGTGGGGAAGATAAGATCTCCTGCATACAGCATCGGCTCGAGCAGACAGGCTGAAGGATGCAGAGATCTCCTGACTTCAAACATTAAGTACACTTATTTAAAAAATTGAGAGCGAGTGCGAGATAGTTAAAGAGATAGCTAGAAAGAGAGACAGATCGAAATAGCGTGTGTATGTTTGAAATATATATATTTTGTATATATATATTTTGTAAATATATTATATATTTTGTTTGTAATACTAACTTTGGGCTGGAGGGTTGCCGTGGGAGGGCATAGGCAGCGAGACCAGATATTTGAGCTCAAAATGACAAAATATCTGTGTATATGGTTGACATTTAATAAAGTCAGATGGGATGCATGGGAGCAATTAGATGCGGAGATATAACGCTAAATGTGTTTTGGATGAGGAGTGACAATTGAGTATATGACAGGAATATTGAGACAGTGGCTTTGGTTAGGGAGAGGCATCGCAAGAGTAGAAATTATTGATCAATGATGGTGCGATTGTTGAGGAATCAACAGAATGCGGATTTTAATATTTTCATTGAGGATTGTTTCCCTGTGCAAACCGTGAAGTTTATGGATACAAAAGCCAACACAGGAATGCCCGAAAGGAACTGAAACTTACAATGTTTGACTAACTGGAGCTGCTCCTCCTAACCTGACCGCTACAAACTTGTCAACTCACTTCACTGAAAAGATTTCTGCAATAAGAAGAGACCTATAATCTCTTTCCTATCCCTGCCAATACTTCCCTCAAACCCACATCATCCCATGTTCTATGCTCACTCGCAAGCATATCTGTAATCCAGCCCCTCCATTTGTGTTTTCCATCCTATTCCCTGACATCTCACTTGTGCACTGCCCCTCACAGAGATATTCAATCTCTACCCCTCCTCTGGCATATTTTATTCACACATGAAGCATGCAACTGTTACCCCAATTCTAAAAAGAGTCCAACCTTGACTACAACTCCCATTCTCTACTACCGTTGGCCTAAAAGATCCTTGAGAGAGTTGTGTATGCTAGATCGACTTCCTTGAATCAAATTCTCTGCTCAACATGCTTCAGTCTGTATTCCATGCTTGTCACTGTCGAAACTGTCCTGAGTAAAGTATCCAATAATTTAATGACTAAACCCAGTGGGGTGCTGGTCCACGCTGCCATCATCTATCGCCTTGATTAGAGCAAATCACTTCTCAGTGGACTTACGCGTTCCCAGGCAGACCTGTTACAGTCTATAACGAATGCAGCGATGAAGCTCATCTCCCTGCACCTCCCACGTCCCCCTCCTCTGTCAGTCCTTCCACTGGCTTCCCGTAAGACTTAGGGCTCAATTCTTCTCAAATCTCCACATAACACCGCTCACGCTTATCTCACTAGTAACAAGCATGTTCCGCCCGGACCCATTATCTCAGCCAAAGATCTTTGTATATTTTCTGTTTGCACTCGCACCTCTGATGCCCAACGTTAAGTCTTCACACGGAAAGCACTGTTCCTATTGAACTCCCTTCCCTACTTTCACCCAAAGTTCCTTCAAACTATCATTAGAAACTCACTTCTTTAGGAAGGCATATAAAATTAAACTGTTAAAGGGACATTCCACTGCCTAAATACATATTCATACGATAGCCACAAATGAGAGATTCATGCTCCACACACAAAGCCTTTAATCACATGTATTTACAGAATAATATCTGCTGCACTTGTCATAAAATGCTACACAGAAAACTTATTCTATTTCTTAAAGGACTGGACTGCCTTCACTACAGCACTTAAGTCTGGTAACCCGGTTATGTGAGTATTGTTAGATCCAGAACTAGCTACTTAGTATAGCGGATTAATTTCCTTCATAGTACAAATGAAATTCAGCCTTTAGTAGCAATCAGTTGTTTATCAGTTTAACTCAGGTGACAGTTGACTTGCAGGTTCACCTACAGCAAAGTCACCATTGAAGATTGTTGGTAAACCAATATATAACATACACACATGCTAAAACTAAATTTAAAGTAAACCTCCTATCCTGCTGTATGCCAGGAGTTTGTTCATGAACGCGGTTCAACAGCATTTCAAAATTACAGCACAACACACGACAAAACAAAAAACGCAAACACCTGTATAAGAGTAACTGTAACTAGAAAAGCTACAATTTCTGGGGAAATTGTGAAGTGTTCTTGCCTCCACCAGTAGTATACAACTGGAGTGGGCGGAGTAACTGTTATTATTTATTTATATAGCACATTTAATTGCAACGTTGTTGCACAGTTACATTAAAACATACAGTTATAAAAACATTAGCAGGTGCAAATGGCCCTGTCTATGACATCACTTGCTGCTGCAGCCTTGCACAGGTCAGAGTATTTTTGTGGTTGCCAGCTTTATATTGTGAGAATCACAAGACCCAGACCTACATTTTGATGTATAGTATGTCTCTGAGATATTAACAAGGAAGGCACAGTCGCAGTTTAGAAATTGCCCTTCAAATGTGAGCTTTGCAGAGTGGCGTTTCAATGAATGTCAATGGACTGCGTGAGTTGCAAACAAATGGTCATATTGCGAAAACAATCAGGACTATGGCTTAGCCGTGGACATTTTTAGTGGCAGCAGGGATAGCTGAACGTTTTGATATAAGATTTGTGTAGGTGGGCTTGAAAATGAGGGAGTAGTGGCAGTTTAGAAATCATGTCCTGATTTTTCAGCTTTTGCCAGCTCCCACTCTAGCTTTGCCATTCATTCCTATGGGACAAATTTCGCCACAAGAACGACGATATTCCGAGAACCATTCAGCGAAAGGTTCCACAAAGTAACAGCAACGCGATCGGGAACAATCTGCACGTTTTGGTAAATTTTTGTCTATGTAGTGTAAAAACTGTGGGAGGAGTTAGGGTGGCAAATTTGGCTATAATAAGAATAATAACTAGAAAAGCTACAATTTCTGGGGAAATTGTGTGAAGTGTTCTTGCCTCCACCAGTAGTCGACAACTGGAGTGGGCGGAGTAACTGTTATTATTTATTTTTATAGCACATTTAATTGCAACGTTGTTGCCCAAAGTGCTTCACAGTTACATTAAAACATACAGTTATAAAAACATTAGCAGGTGTAAAAGGCTTTGTCTATGACATCACTTGCTGCTGCAGCCTGGCACAGGTCAGAGTATTTTTGCGGTTGCCATCTTCAAATGGTCGTATTTTTAAAACTATAAATCCTACAGTGAAGAGCTTTATATTGTGAGAATCACAAGACCCAGACATACATTTTGATGTATAGTATGTCTCTGAGATATTAACAATGAAGGCACAGTCGCAGTTTAGAAATTGACCTTCATGTTTGAGCAGGCTAGAGTGGAGTTTCAATGAATGTCAATGGACGGCGTGAGTTGCAAACAAATGGTCATATTGTGAAAACTTACAGGACTATGGCTTAGACATTTTTAGTGGCAGCAGGGATAGCTGAACATTTTGATATAAGATTTGTGTAGGTGGGCCTGAAAATGAGGTAGTGGTGGCAGTTTAGAAATCATGTCCTGATTTTTCAGCTTTTGCCAGCTCCCACTCTAGCTTTGCCATTCATTCCTATGGGACAAATTTTGCCACAAGAACGACGATATTCCAAGAACCATTCGACGAAACGTTCCACAAAGCAATAGCAATCCGATCGGGAACAATCTGCACGTTTTGGTATATTTTTGTCTATGTAGTGTAAAAACTGTGGGAGGAGTTAGGGTGGCAAATTTGGCTATAATAATAATAATATATATGTGAGATAACATTAAGTGGTCTTGCTATGCAAGAACACTTAATAATATATATGTGAGATAACATTAAGTGGTCTTGCTATGCAAGAACACTTAATTAGACATGAAGGCTAGTCAAATCTGTACAAAGGAAACCTGATGAGCCACTCCAAACCTGATGAGCAAACCACCACCTAGAAACAAGCAGATCATGCACTTCTACAGTAACCCAATAGTGGAGCCTGTTAGTGACCCCTGCAGACCATACTGGAAAGAGCACAGCAATTCTATGGACAAGACCCAACTTGTCTGAGCACTTCCAGCCATACAGGTCCTGTAGGCGGATATAAGCACCCAGATGACTGAGGGCGAACAATGCAACAGTTATAGAAAACCCACACGTCTGTATAAAGCAGTAAGTGTTGCAGCCAGCACTGTGCTATATGGCTTAACCTTCATACCTGGGAACCGGCACATGTCACAAAATAGCCAGGAATCCAGACAGTGCCATTACAGGTACACATGGATCCTTAACAATCATGGAAACAGACTGACATTTCTAAGGAATATTCGCACTAGACAAGCTCAGCACAGAGATAATGCAGAGACATTGGATTAACAGGATTTGCTTTGATTGACAAGTTCACCTGAGTAAATCTTTTAAAGGTCATCGAGCCTGCCGGCCGGACAGACTGCCGGCACAACACAGTCAGACCCGGACAGGCTGCCGGCACACAGTCAGACATGGGATTAGAAAAAACTTGGTCATACCGGGAGAGCCAAAATACCGAGTCTCCCATTACAATCCCCGCTCGGTAATACAGGGAGAGCCGGGGACCAGCCGGTATACCGAGTCCCCCATTACAATCGCCGCCCGGTAGCGGTAATGCAGGGAGAGCCGGTATACCGCGTCTCCCATCACACTCTGCGATAATCCCACACACAGACCGATTAGCAGGCGCCTATAGCCACCCACACAAAGGCCGCTCTGGGCCCTGCCGCTCGCAGTCCGTTATGGGAGCGCGGACACGATACTTACAGGGCTATGCTTACTCATTGAAGATTGTAGCTTAATCATACAGCCGGTTCCTAGGAAGACGCGGTGGCACAGGGCAGGGGCGGCCGGTGATGGGGCATACAGCAGCTCGCTGTGTGCCGTGTGTGGGGCGCGGTGTGGTGGGCTCTGATGATGCGCTCGAAGCTGCTCCGACCTCCTCTTTTCTTTCCCCCCTCCTTCTCCTCCTTCTCCTCCTCCTCCTCTGACTGGTCTATCCGCAGTGACCAGCTAGCAGCAGGAGACGCAACTCACGCACGGCCACAGAGCGACGCCGGAGCGCGTGCGTCACACGAAGAGCATTATATATGTCACGTGACGTCTTCGCCGCCGCCGTCCAATCAGCACCCGAACTTTCCTCTGGAAAGGCGTGTTACGGCTGACCACGTGCCCTAAGTGACGTCAAGCCGCTAAAAGCCGGCGAGGACCGGTTGAATAATCAGAGATCCCACGTTGTGCAGTGTGTGGTGCGGGGGAGGGGGCACGGCCACTGTGTGTCTTGGGCCGCACGGAGACTTCAATCTGTGGACTCTGACTGTAAGCCTTTGTCCGCCGGGTTTCGGAGCCGGCCCGGTCGAAGCTCGCCGGCAGTCTCCATACCAGCCCCGGTTCAGTGTGTGTCGGGGTCGGGCGATGTCACGCTTACGTAGACTGAGAAGTCGGCGCATTGCGTCAAAAGCTGATCTGGCGCAGTTCTATTAATATTCTGAAGTGTGTCGCAAGCCTGTCTGTGTTTTAAACCTTACAGTGTGACTGTAACAAGCACCTTTAACACGTGTTAGCAGACACGAATAATCTCCATCTTGTTGGAGAGAAGGTTAGCCTGCCAGTGTATCAATAAATAGAGAATAAAAGGCACAGCAGTGCCCATTGTTATGTAAATGCACACACACTGGCTCATTTCACCTCTCACTACAATTAATACATAATATTACATCGGGTGGCTTCCACCATTTCTTCTGGACACCTAACTCTGCTGGTTGGCAGTACATGCACTAACAGCCCTGTGATACGGTATGTATAGTGTGCCCGACTGCCTGGCACCCCGACTGGGTACATCCGTCAATCGCTGCTTTCTAGTAATCCTTGAGTACCATAAGCACCGGACACCGTAAACCCCACAAACCACCGCAGCTTCCAGTGGGTAGACCTCTCCTAGTCCAGAAATCAAAGCAGGCTGCTCTTAAAAGAGCAATCGAGGGAGTATAGTGATTATAGCTCTCCAGTCCTCCAAACATAAGCCTAGACTTCATGAACAAATCTATTTAATGGCTTCCACAACTGGCCTAGTATGCAGGTCCCAACATATCCAAAATTCACCTAGATCGGTTCAGGAATTTCCTGGAAGTCATAATTTGACCGACTGCCCGCATAGTCCCATGCCCAAAACAGTTCCAGAGAATCAGGGCTTGCGGTCAGTTTAATTCGGTAGTTTAAAAACCGGACAAACTACCGAATAGAGTCAATGTTCTTACCCTGGAGCTTGTTCACCTTGTTCGTAGAACGTTTCCACCTAACAGCGCCTTTCTA
Source organism: Pelobates fuscus (assembly GCF_036172605.1). Lineage (NCBI taxonomy): Eukaryota > Metazoa > Chordata > Amphibia > Anura > Pelobatidae > Pelobates > Pelobates fuscus. The sequence continues at coordinate 172,610,629 of NC_086318.1, read as the reverse complement.
AGTGTTGTAGAACCGAATGCAGGTGATCAAGGAAGTCCAGCGGTGTTCAGGAGTTTCAGTGTCCGAAAATAGTTCCATGAACTCGACAACCTAACACCGCTGCCTGTTTTCATGCAAACAAGATGGTTGCCACCTCGTGGTCATCCATAGGAATTGTGGCCATCTTGACGAACACTTAGAACATTGTGGTGGAAATTGCTACAAAGTAGCAATTAAAGGACCACTATAGTGCCAGGAAAACATACTCGTTTTCCTGGCACTATAGTGCCCTGAGGGTGCCCCCACCTTCAGGGTCCCCCTCCCGCCCGGCTCTGAAAAGGGGTAAAACTTACCTTTTTCCAGCGCTGGGCGGGGAGCTCTCCTCTCCGCCCCGTCGGCTGAATGCGCACGCGCGGCAAGAGCTGCGCGCACATTCAGCCGGTCGCATAGGAAAGCATTTACAATGCTTTCCTATGGACGCTTGCGTGCTCTCACTGTGATTTTCACAGTGAGAATCACGCAAACGCCTCTAGCGGCTGTCAGTGAGACAGCCACTAGAGGATTAGGGGGAAGGCTTAACCAATTTATAAACATAGCAGTTTCTCTGAAGTCAGAGTGAGAAATCCAAACAAGTTCCTGAGACAACCTACTCATATGATGAGAATATCTACCTAACTGGTAATTATACTGGTTTCATTTAATTAATCTAAATTAATAAAAAATTTCTAATAGCATGATATATGACTGGATAAATCACGATCAGAATTTAATATTTAGAAATCTTAGTTACTTAAGAATATATAGTTATAGCATCCCATTCTGCAGGTGGGAAAATAATAATTATATATATTAATGTGGTTACAATCACATGTTAGCATATCGTGTTATTTATCCAGGTGTATTGATTTGCTCTAAATTAAGATAAGATATCTTTTTAGGCAAGTTAAAATTCAGTTTATAGAATATGGTAGATTACTCTTATTGGATGGTTCCAGGAAATGACTAATGAGCTGGTTTAGGTGTTATTTTATTTAAAATTACATGAGAATAGGTCTTAATTACCTAGGAGGTCTAGCCAGCATTGAAAGGGTTATTCTAACTGTTAGCTAAAGTTTTATGGCCTTACGCTGCAAGCTGTGTGAAAGAAAGCTTTTCTGTGTGTGTAAGTTTCACTTTCGTTCTCTGTGAAGTACTGTCATAAATCTTGTCTTGACAGCTAATGTTGTAGATTCTATACTGTGTCAGCCATTGGAGTGTATTGCCATTGGATTGCATATTCATGTTATACTAAATATTCATTGATTATTATCACGCATGTTACATATTATTATTATTTAATTTGTCACAATAAATTGTATCTATTTTTTATAACAAATTGTGATTTTATTTATATGGAATACATTTCACTTACATGATAACGATCTTTGGGATCTGAGAATTGAAATAGTGGGCAAATTCTCAACTGTTTACTATTATCACCCCACAAATTGGAGGCACGGTGCTGAGATCGTTTAAGTTGAAATTAATATTCCATAAACAAATAATAATATTTGTAATTCATGCAATATTAATCTTGATATAGAAAAGAGTTTTGTATTGAGATTAAATCAGTGTATAAATATGGCCAGCGATGCATCTGTATCCGACAATGCTGAAATTATTGAAGACCTAAGAAAAAATGCTTTAGTCCATATTCATAAACATATTAAGAATGATTTAAGCTATGAGGTTTGGTTGAAAGGCATAGAATGGGAAGCTAAAGAAACCATTCTAAGTGATACACACATAATAACATATCTTAAAGAAATTGCTGGACAAAAGAACATAGAAAGGAAAATGGCGTTCATAATACACTCTTGGCCTTTCTTTATGACAGCACTTCTTAAGGCGTTAGATGAAAACAAGTTACTGAATGCCAAATTGGACACGTACAGTGACCATCTGGGCATTCAAGACGGGAAATACCAAGATTTACTTGCTGAGCATAAAACTCGTCAGGCTGATCATAAAAAAGAAATGAAAGCTTTGACGGATAAATATGCACAGGAAATAAGTCAGCTTAAAATGCAATTGGATGAGTATGAAAAGGAGAGGCAGGAATCAGGCAGTGAGGTTAGTAGCCATCATTGTGTGCCAAAAAGTTGCACAAAAATGCAAGAAAAGACTATCTGTAAATCCCCTCCTTATTATGATTTTCCCACACCAGACCGGGGTTTCATAAAACAGTCTCAAAGAAAAGATATGAGTAATTCAGAAATATCGCCTGTGAAACAGAATTCTCCATCTCACAATATTGTCTCTCAACCTTGGGAGAACTTGGCAGAACAGTTTGAAAAAAGACTGTCTTGGCCAAACTTGAGAGGGAGAGTCCAGTTATGGCAGATATGCCATCTGCACTGTTGTACGGATCTAATTCCTCTCCAGCAGCCAGATTGCATAGACGTTTACCCAGACACAGGGAAAGTAAAAGAGATTGTAAATTAACGATGCCTGTTTATGAAACGCCAAAGGTTATTATATTCCTTAGAGAGACTGTCCCACAATTTTCTAGAGGTACAGGAAACATCTGAACATCTGGAAAATTATGATAGAGCCATTAATTCACTGGGCATGTATGATGACATCCATAAGAAATGGTTCATCGCATGGACCTTTGATTCAATGTGCCGTGTTTATCTAGAAAGTCTTCAAGCTATACAGCTAATGTCCTGGTCCAAGATGAAATATGAAATAATCATGCAATATGGTAAGTATAAAACCATTGCTTCTGCAAAGAAATCGCTTTATAACTTAAAGTGCCGTCCAGATCAAAGCCCCAGAGAATTTTTAATAATTCTTAAGAATGCATACTCCGTGACCCAAAGAAAACCCAGGTATGAAAGTACAGACTTCAAAGATCTGTATTTTCATGCCATGCCGGTAAACATACCAATGAATCTCGCAAGAGATTACGATTGTAAGTTACCATTAGAATGGCTAGTCAGTCAGTGCATGAAATTGTATACTATACACCATGCACATGACGAAAATCAACCAAAGGTTAAGAAACCTGGTGATAAAATGGTGTCAGAGACTAAAATTCAGTTAGGTTTAGAAACCCAACCGAAAAAGAGGACCTATTCTGAGGTTTTGAAAACAAACACCAAAACCTCAGAAACAGGAAAACACCAGAAGCAATTCTGCAAATTCCTCTGATAACTCTGAAAAATCCAATGCCAATGGGAATAAACGCCCCCGGGTTAATAAGAACCAAGGCAATTCCCAATGGAGAAGGAATCCTCAGGGAAATAGGAGATATGGAAACAGAAAACAACCAATCTGCTTCCAATAACTTCCAACAGTCTCAGCCATCCCAGCCAAATTCTAATGGGCAAAGACAAAACGGCAATGGGGGAAATAATTTGCGTCGTCAGGTTGGTCAATTGACAGACCAGATGGGCAAATTAATGGAGGAAATGACAAAGATTAACCAAGTCTTTGACAACAATGCTTTTTTAGGGACAGCTCCAATTGCAGAGCCACTTGTGCAACTGCAGCAGCAACAACAGGTGCCACAGCAAATATAGCCACTGTGACTAAACAGGCTAGGCTGTCAGTAGATGTAATACCTACCCCTGTTTCCTTTCCAGGTACTAACAGTCAAATAAACAATAGTTTTGTTAGGATACCTATTGCCTACCCCGTCACTTCACTTCCGGGTGAAGGAGGCGCAACGTTTTCCTCTGCTTTTTCATTTCAGCCAAAGGCTAACATAGCCCCAACAGCCACTAGTTTCCAGGATCCAGACCTGAAAGGGTTAACTGATGAGATGCCGACCGCTAGTTCCCGCTTGACAGTTCAAGATATTCCTAAAAAGGATGGGCCTGTGGGTATGGTCACAACTAAGGTTCCTATAACCTATGAGAAATCACATGTACAATCTGATCGTAACTGCCATGTGATAGAAGAAAGACCTGACTCGATTGAGATACATTTTAGGAATAGTCAGTCACCTGATGTGACTATCCGGCAGGTGAATGATGCAATCGCACCTGTAGATGAGCATTCCGTAAGAATTGCTCCAGAAAGGATCCAGAATGTCTCTCTGGAAGGTGATGTTTTAACCATTTCTCTCCACAGGGACTGTGTTGAATCTGTCGATCTGGCAGGTCATGCTCAATTCCTTGCCAGAATTGAAAGGGCTAATAACAATTTATTCTTTGCTATGCAAATAAATGACTTAGGAAGAAGTAGGAATGCAAAGCTGGACTTAAAGAATGAGAACAGCTATATTAGCAGAAGTCTGTTAAAGCAGATCGCTAATCCTAAAATGATCAGGTACGCTTCCCCACATGACAGGTGGATCCAAAACCTGGATGGCGAATCAGAGAGTCACAATGTGATAGCAAAATGTTTACTATCTATTTCCATCGGAAATAAGACAGTTAAACATTTATTCCTAGTGATAGACGAACCTCGCTATCAGGTTTACATCGGCAATGATGTCATACATCGCTTTGCCATACACCTTAACCTGATTAATTCCAACTTGTGGACAGGGTTAAAAGGTAATCCTTGTTGATACCTACACGAGGAAAACGCCCTGAAATCAGGACAAATACTCCCATATGCAGTAAGTATTTAAGTACCTGATGACATAACCATTCCACAAGGGACAAGTAACTTTCTTTTACCCCTACAGGCCAAGGAGGGTCAGAGATTAGAAAATTGGGCAGACTAGATGGGCCGAATGGTTCTTATCTGCCGTCACATTCTATGTTTCTATGTTTCTTGTGAAGGCTTTTTCTCCATGCATCAGGAGTTGAGCTCAGTTTTAACAATGAAAGAAAATACCCTGCACTCCAACCCTCTCTGAAATGGATAATTCTGGTGATCCTCCTGTCAGCTATGATTTAGATTTTGATTTATGTTCTTCCAAAGCTAAAATCAAAGATTCCAGCTAGTGCTATTTTATGGCTCAATTGTATTTTTAATTTTTAGGTGTTTTATGTTATTTTAAGTGATTTCCCTATCCACATTTGTTTGCAGGGCACTTGTCCTACTCTTACCCCCTTTTACTTCATTTTGAAGCCCTCTAGCCCTTTCCAGGACTTTTTTAGAGGCATTTTAGTGCCCAAAAGTTCGGGTCCCCATTGACTTCAATGGGGTTCGGGGTCAAGTTCGAGCCCGAACTCGAACTTTTTGACGAAGTTCGGCTGAACTCGGCAAACCTGAACATCCAGGATTCCGTTCAACTCTAGTCATGATAATAGTAAAAAATTGGTAATTAACTAACTGCAAATTCAGAACTATAGAATTTCCATTGTTCATTTATGTATTTTAAAAGTTCAATTACATATTTACGTAAATCAGTTTCTGAATTTCAGCTGTTGCAGCCAGATACTTCAAATATATTGTACATACATGTCCACTTGTAAGTGGTATTGCAAAATCTGTCCTTTGATAAATATTGAAGCAATGTCTGTATTTTGTTTTCAAACACCCACAGATGTGGACATTTGGACTTCAGCAAATAACTATATCAGGGCTATTTGCTAAAGTCCCGGCATACAAGGCTATCCACTAAAGTGAGAATTCAAAGTGGATTTGAAATTTAAGGCCAGAGTAACTGAACTCAAAACAAAGATGACTTCTCACTTTAGTACATAGTTACATAGTTACATAGTTAGATAGCTGAAAAGAGACTTGCGTCCATCAAGTTCAGCCTTCCTCACACCTGTTTTTTGCTGTTGATCCAAAAGGAAAAAAAAAAAAAATAAAACCCCAGTTTGAAGCACAATTTTGCAACAAGCTAGGACAAAAAAATTTCTTCTTGACCCCAGAATGGCAGTCAGATTTATCCTTGAATCAAGCAGTTATTACCCTACATTGAAAGATTATATCCTTGAATATTCTGTCTTTGCAAGTATGCATCTAGTAGCTGTTTGAACATCTGTATGGACTCTGATAAAACCACTTCTTCAGGCAGAGAATTCCACATCCTGATTGTTCTTACAGTAAAAAAACCTTTCCTTTGCCTTAGACGAAATCTTCTTTCTTCCAGTCTAAACGCATGGCCTCGTGTCCTATGTAAAGTCCGGTTTGTGAATAGATTTCCACACAATGGTTTGTATTGGCCCCGAATATATTTGTATAATGTTATCATATCCCCTCTCAGGCGACGTTTTTCTAAACTAAATAGGTTTAAATTTGTTAACCTTTCTTCATAGCTGATATGTTCCATTCCTTTTATTAATTTTGTAGCCCGCCTCTGCACTTTTTCTAGTGCCATGATATCCTTCTTTAGAACAGGTGCCCAAAATTGCACAGCATATTCAATATGTGGTCTTACCAGTGATTTATAGAGAGGCAAAATGATATTCTCGTCCCGAGAATGAATGCCCTTTTTCATGCATGACAATACCTTACTGGCCTTGGCCACTGCTGATTGACATTGCACATTGTTGCATAGTTTGTTGTCTATAACAATTCCCAAGTCCTTTTCGTGTGTTGTTATCCCTAATTCGCTTCCATTAAGGGTATACGTTGCTTGTGTATTCTTTACGCCGAAGTGCATAACTTTGCATTTTTCAACATTAAATTTCATCTGCCATTTGAGTGCCCAGTCCTCCAGTCTATCTAAATCCTTCTGCAGCAAAGTAATATCTTGCTCACATTGTATTATTTTACAAAGTTTTGTGTCATCTGCAAACACTGAAACATGACTTTCAATGCTGTCTTCAAGATCATTTATAAAAATGTTAAATAGAAGGGGTCCCAGAACAGACCCCTGAGGGACACCACTTGCCACCTCTGTCCAGCTTGAAAATTTACCATTAACGACAACTCTTTGTATTCTGTTTTTAAGCCAATGTTCTACCCAAGAACAAGCATTTTCATCGAGACCGATTTCCTTGAGTTTGAACACTAATCTTTTGTGTGGAACTGTATCAAATGCCTTGGCAAAATCCAAATAGATCACATCCACTGCAACACCCTGATCTATACTTCTACTTACTTCTTCGTAGAACGCAATCAAGTTAGTTTGACATGACCTGTGCTTCATAAAACCGTGCTGATTTTTGCTGATAACCATATTCTTCTCAAGGAATTCTTGAATATTATCCCTTAATAACCTTTCAAATATTTTACCAGCCACAGAAGTTAAGCTCACAGGTCTATAATTTCCAGGCAAGGATTTTGAACCCTTTTTGAATATAGGAACCACATCTGCCTTCCTCCAATCCTCCGGAACACTTCCTGAAAGAAAAGAATCTTGAAAGATTAAAAACAGAGGTTCACTTATTTCTACACTTAGTTCCTTAAGTACACGTGGATGGATACCGTCAGGCCCTGGAGCTTTGTTTATATTAACTTTCTTTAGTTGCTGCAGCACATTGTCTTGAGTTAACCAATTACAATTATTCTGCAAGTTTTTAGTAGCAATCATTTGCACATCTATTGCCATGGGTTCTTCTTTAATATATACGGAGGAGAAATAGTTATTTAGAATTCCTGCCTTTTCTTGGTCTTCATTAACTAACACCCCCGTTTCAGTTTTAAGTGTACCTATACTTTCATTTTTGGGTTTTTTGGAATTTATGTACTTAAAAAATGCTTTGGGGTTGGTTTTGCTCTCTTTAGCTATAATTTTTTCATTTTGAAGTTTAGCAAGTTTAATTGCCTTTTTGCACGCATTATTTGCTTTCTTATATCTTTTATAAGATGCATCTGATTTGTCTGATTTAAATGCTTTAAATGCCCTTTTCTTATTTTTAATCTCTTGTTTTACTTCTCTACTAAGCCACATTGGTTTTAATTTGTTTCTTTTATATTTATTTCCCAATGGTACATACTGAGAAATGTACCTTTCTAATATTTGTTGGAAGATGATCCATTTATCCTCAGTGTTCTTTTCACTAAAGAGTTTATGCCAGTCAATATATTGTAAAGCTTCCCTTATCTTATTGAAATTGGCCTTTTTAAAATTATATGTTTTAGTATACCCCATGTGCTTTTGTTTTTTTGAGTTTATTTCAAAGGACACTATATTGTGATCACTATTTCCCAAGTGCTCACCTACTTGAATGTTGGTCAAAAGATCAACGTTGTTTGTTAAAACCAGGTCCAGACAAGCGTCCATTCTAGTTGGTGCTTGTACAAGTTGTGACATGAAGTTGTCATTTAACAAGTTTAAAAACCTAATTCCCTTTGCTGAGCTACTAGTCCCTATGTCCCAATTTATGTCCGGGTAATTAAAATATCCAATAATTAAAGTGTTACCCAGATTTGCAGCTTTCTCAATTTGCTCAAACAGCTGTTGTTCCTCGTCAATATTAACATTAGGTGGTTTATAACATATCCCAACCAATAGTTGGTTTCCCTTCTTTTCCCCCAAGCAGATATTTACCCATAAAGCTTCCACATTTTCCTCATCGCATTCAATTTGCTTAAGATTTGGCTTTAAATCATGGTTGACATACAAACATACCCCACCACCCTTCTTGTTTTTCCTATCCTTCCTAAATAATGTGTACCCATTTAAGTTAACTGCCCAGTCATGTGTCTCATCCCACCATGTTTCAGTTATGCCTATTATATCATATTGTTTAGTATATGCTATTGCCTCTAGTTCCCCCATTTTGTTATTTAGGCTCCTTGCATTAGTAAGCATACATTTAATATCATGCGTCTCTTGTTTATTTTGTGAATTACCAACATTACATAGCTTCTCTGTTCTGAGCTTGCCCCTCCCCCCGTCTCCACCCTCCTTATACTGTTCTAAAGCCCATCTCCTTTCTGTCCTATCTCCATTTTGTAGATTGCTATGACCCTCCCCCCCTACTACTAGTTTAAAATCTCCTCCAACCTTCTAGCCATCCTATCCCCCAGCACTGCAGACCCCCTTCCGTTTAGGTGCAATCCATCACTACTATATAGGTTGTACCCAATCGCAAAGTCGGCCCAGTGCTCTAAAAACCCAAAACCCTCCTTCCTGCACCAAGACTTCAGCCACGCATTAACCTCTCTAATCTCCCGCTGCCTTTCCACTGTAGCACGTGGCACAGGTAATATCTCAGAGAATACCACCTTGGAGGTCCTTTTCTTGAGTTTGCTACCTAATTCCCTGAAATCATTCTTTAGGACCTTCCATCTTCCTCTTACTTTGTCATTGGTACCAATATGGACCATGACCGCTGGGTCATCCCCAGCCCCTCCCAATAATCCATCCACTCTGTCAGCAACATGCCGGACCCGAGCACCCGGGAGACAGCAAACTGTCCGGCATAACTGATAGCATTAGAAAATTTGATTCAAATATCAGAATTTTAACTGAATATACAATTCTTATGTCGTAAATGTGTTGAAATTAATTTATTTCAGCCAAATGAGTATATCTCTTTGGTACAGTCTTATGTCTGATTTAAAATTAGTAATTCACATTTGCAAATCCTATACAAACTAGATAATTTGCACTTTTACCAATTTTGCTATATATATATATATATATATTTTTTTTTTGTTTGTTTCTTGATCCTGATTAGTGATGTACCGAACTGTCCGCCGGCGAACAGTTCTCGGCGAACTTAGCGTGTTCGCGTTCGCCGCGGCGGGCGGACACATGCGCAGTTCGATCCGCCCCCTATTCGTCATCATTGGGCAAACTTTGACCCTGTGCCTCTCGGTCAGCAGACACATTCCAGCCAATCAGCAGCACTCCCTCCCTTCCACACCCTCCAACCTCCCTCCCAGCATCCATTTTCGATTCATTCTGAAGCTGCATGCTTAGTGAGAGGAGGGAAAGTTTAGCTGCTGCTGATTAGATAGGGAAATTGATAGCTAGGCTAGGGTATTCAGTGTCCACTACAATCCTGAAGGACTCATCTGATCTCTGCTGTAAGGACAGCACCCCAAAAAGCCCTTTTTAGGGCTAGAACATCAGGCTGCTTTTTTTTTTTTTCCTGTGTAATGTAATTGCAAGTGCCTGCCTGCCAGCTTCTGTGTGAGGTTCACATTGGATACTGTGCCCACTTGCCCAGTGCCACCACTCATATCTGTTTTTACAATAGCTTAAGCTTTAGATTTAAAAGAAATATTTTTTTTCACTGTAATAGAAGAGCTGTTGCCTGCCTGCCAGCTTCTGTGTCAGGTTGGATGCCTTGCCCATTTGCACAGTCAGTGCCACCACTCATATCTGTTTTTTACAATAGGTTAAGCTTTAGATTTAAAATAAATAATTTGTTTTCACTGTAATAGAAGAGCAGTTGCCTGCCTGCCAGCTTCTGTGTGAGGTTCACATTGGATACTGTGCCCACTTGCCCAGTGCCACCACTCATATCTGTTTTTACAATAGCTTAAGCTTCAGATTTAAAAGAAATAATTTTTTTTCACTGTAATAGAAGAGCAGTTAGGTGTCTGCAAGCGTCTGGGTGTCAGGCCTACTTCAGCGTGTGCTCTGCAGACCTGTGCCAGCGTGCTTTGACAGTTGCCAATCATATTTGGTGTCTCTTTAGCGTGCTTTTACAAAGAAAAAAGGTTTCCAGTGTAAGCTAATAGCAGCCAGTCAGTGTCCTTCAAGCGGCTCTGTCAGGCCTTCCTTCAGCGTGTGCCCTGCACAACCCTGCCAGCGTACTTTGACAGTTGCCACTCATATCTGGTGTCTCTATAGCGTGCTTTTACAAAGAAAAAAGGTTTCCAGTGTAAGCTAATAGCAGCCAGTCAGTGTCCTTCAAGCGGCTCTGTCAGGCCTTCCTTCAGCGTGTGCCCTGCACAACACTGCCAGCGTGCTTTGACAGTTGCCAATCATATCTGGTGTCTCTTTAGCGTGCTTTTACAAAGAAAAAAGGTTTCCAGTGTAAGCTAATAGCAGCCAGTCAGTGTCCTTCAAGCGGCTCTGTCAGGCCTTCCTTCAGCGTGTGCCCTGCACAACCCTGCCAGCGTACTTTGACAGTTGCCACTCATATCTGGTGTCTCTATAGCGTGCTTTTAAAACCAAAATTTTGTTTCCACTGTAATAGAAGAGCAGTTGCCTGCCTGCCAGCTTCTGTGTGAGGTTCACAGTGGATACTGTGCCCTCTTGCCCAGTGCCACCACTCATATCTGTTTTTACAATAGCTTAAGCTTTAGATTTAAAAGAAATAATTTTTTTTCACTGTAATAGAAGAGCAGTTAGGTGTCTGCAAGCGTCTGGGTGTCAGGCCTCCTTCAGCGTGTGCTCTGCAGACCTGTGCCAGCGTGCTTTGACAGTTGCCAATCATATCTGGTGTCTCTTTAGCGTGCTTTTACAAAGAAAAAAGGTTTCCAGTGTAAGCTAATAGCAGCCAGTCAGTGTCCTTCAAGCGGCTCTGTCAGGCCTTCCTTCAGCGTGTGCCCTGCACAACCCTGCCAGCGTACTTTGACAGTTGCCACTCATATCTGGTGTCTCTATAGCGTGCTTTTAAAACCAAAATTTTGTTTCCACTGTAATAGAAGAGCAGTTGCCTGCCTGCCAGCTTCTGTGTGAGGTTCACAGTGGATACTGTGCCCTCTTGCCCAGTGCCACCACTCATATCTGTTTTTACAATAGCTTAAGCTTTAGATTTAAAAGAAATAATTTTTTTTCACTGTAATAGAAGAGCAGTTAGGTGTCTGCAAGCGTCTGGGTGTCAGGCCTACTTCAGCGTGTGCTCTGCAGACCTGTGCCAGCGTGCTTTGACAGTTGCCAATCATATTTGGTGTCTCTTTAGCGTGCTTTTACAAAGAAAAAAGGTTTCCAGTGTAAGCTAATAGCAGCCAGTCAGTGTCCTTCAAGCGGCTCTGTCAGGCCTTCCTTCAGCGTGTGCCCTGCACAACCCTGCCAGCGTACTTTGACAGTTGCCACTCATATCTGGTGTCTCTATAGCGTGCTTTTACAAAGAAAAAAGGTTTCCAGTGTAAGCTAATAGCAGCCAGTCAGTGTCCTTCAAGCGGCTCTGTCAGGCCTTCCTTCAGCGTGTGCCCTGCACAACACTGCCAGCGTGCTTTGACAGTTGCCAATCATATCTGGTGTCTCTTTAGCGTGCTTTTACAAAGAAAAAAGGTTTCCAGTGTAAGCTAATAGCAGCCAGTCAGTGTCCTTCAAGCGGCTCTGTCAGGCCTTCCTTCAGCGTGTGCCCTGCACAACCCTGCCAGCGTACTTTGACAGTTGCCACTCATATCTGGTGTCTCTATAGCGTGCTTTTAAAACCAAAATTTTGTTTCCACTGTAATAGAAGAGCAGTTGCCTGCCTGCCAGCTTCTGTGTGAGGTTCACAGTGGATACTGTGCCCTCTTGCCCAGTGCCACCACTCATATCTGTTTTTACAATAGCTTAAGCTTTAGATTTAAAAGAAATAATTTTTTTTCACTGTAATAGAAGAGCAGTTAGGTGTCTGCAAGCGTCTGGGTGTCAGGCCTCCTTCAGCGTGTGCTCTGCAGACCTGTGCCAGCGTGCTTTGACAGTTGCCAATCATATCTGGTGTCTCTTTAGCGTGCTTTTACAAAGAAAAAAGGTTTCCAGTGTAAGCTAATAGCAGCCAGTCAGTGTCCTTCAAGCGGCTCTGTCAGGCCTTCCTTCAGCGTGTGCCCTGCACAACCCTGCCAGCGTACTTTGACAGTTGCCACTCATATCTGGTGTCTCTATAGCGTGCTTTTAAAACCAAAATTTTGTTTCCACTGTAATAGAAGAGCAGTTGCCTGCCTGCCAGCTTCTGTGTGAGGTTCACAGTGGATACTGTGCCCTCTTGCCCAGTGCCACCACTCATATCTGTTTTTACAATAGCTTAAGCTTTAGATTTAAAAGAAATAATTTTTTTTCACTGTAATAGAAGAGCAGTTAGGTGTCTGCAAGCGTCTGGGTGTCAGGCCTCCTTCAGCGTGTGCTCTGCAGACCTGTGCCAGCGTGCTTTGACAGTTGCCAATCATATCTGGTGTCTCTTTAGCGTGCTTTTACAAAGAAAAAAGGTTTCCAGTGTAAGCTAATAGCAGCCAGTCAGTGTCCTTCAAGCGGCTCTGTCAAGCCTTCCTTCATCGTGTGCCCTGCACAACCCTGCCAGCGTACTTTGACAGTTGCCACTCATATCTGGTGTCTCTATAGCGTGCTTTTAAAACCAAAATTTTGTTTCCACTGTAATAGAAGAGCAGTTGCCTGCCTGCCAGCTTCTGTGTGAGGTTTACAGTGGATACTGGGCCCTCTTGCCCAGTGCCACCACTCATATCTGTTTTTACAATAGCTTAAGCTTTAGATTTAAAAGAAATAATTTTTTTTCACTGTAATAGAAGAGCAGTTAGTTGTCTGCAAGCGTCTGGGTGTCAGGCCTCCTTCAGCGTGTGCTCTGCAGACCTGTGCCAGCGTGCTTTGACAGTTGCCAATCATATCTGGTGTCTCTTTAGCGTGCTTTTACAAAGAAAGAAGGTTTTATCTGGTACCCGTGGTGTTGTACGTGGCTGGGGGCAAGAACATACCTTCAATGACATCAGTGAGGAGGAGGAACGGGAAATGAGTAGCTCGGCATCCAACCTTGTGCAAATGGGGTCTTTCATGCTGTCCTGCCTGTTGAGGGACCCTCGTATAAAAAGGCTGAAGGAGAACGACCTGTACTGGGTGTCCACGCTACTAGACCCCCGGTATAAGCAGAAAGTGGCGGAAATGTTCCCGAATTACAACAAGTCGGAAAGGATGCAGCATTTGCAAAATAAATTAAAAAGTATGCTTTACACAGCGTATAAGGGTGATGTCACAGCACAACGGGAATCTAACAGGGGGAGAGGTGGAAGTCATCCTCCTCCTCCTCCTCCCACGACCACGCCGGCAAGGACAGGACGCTTTAAAGACGTGTTGTTGATGGAGGACATGCGGACCTTTTTAAGTCCTATGCATCGCCACAGCCCTTCGGGATCCACCCTCAGAGAGCGACTCGACCGACAGGTAGCAGACTACCTCGCCTTAACTGCAGATATCGACACTCTGAGGAGCGATGAACCCCTTGACTACTGGGTGTGCAGGCTTGACCTGTGGCCTGAGCTATCCCAATTTGCGATAGAACTTCTGGCCTGCCCCGCTTCAAGTGTCCTGTCAGAAAGGACCTTCAGTGCAGCAGGAGGTATTGTCACTGAGAAGAGAAGTCGCCTATGTCAAAAAAGTCTAGATTACCTCACCTTTATTAAGATGAATGAGGGATGGATCCCGAAGGGACTGACACTGGGCGATACATTCGATTAAAAAAGGCCTGATGAGATGAGCTGCCTTGGGCTAAAAATGGTCCACACGCTGCTGTATTTTAGCTCTGAATGACGTTTGACTTGCGTGACTTATCCGCCACCAACTAGGGTTCAAGCCGCCATGTTTTAGGGCACTTTCTGCCTGTGAAACAAACATCAATTTTTCTGGCCGCTGCTACAGCAGCGGCTGCAACAATACCAAATTATTCAGGCATGTGTACATGCCTAATTTTTAGGCCCACTGGTGCAGCACTGTGGCTTCAAAAACCAAACCAAAAAAAAATCCTCCAAGATGGCACCAATATACCAGTGGTCTAAGCATCTTCCCACCTTGGCCTAAAAAGGGGAGGTGATTCAACAATTAAAAATCTCTGCCATTTACACGTCCACTGATAGGAGACGCGGAAGGTATTAAACTGATATGAACAATACTAAACTCACGACTCCTATCTGGTGGCACATTAGCTTGCCCGCGCAGTGCCCCAAATTTCAAGTAAGAGGACCGACTAAGCATCTTCTTCCATCTCCCTGTTACATAAATCAATGCCATATCCATAGAAATTGTAGAGAATATCCAGGATAGTTTTACAGGGCCAAATCATGTCGCCTGTTGAAAGAGGTGACCTTGCTCGGGTCCCAGGTGTGCGGTTCCTAAAATGGCTGCCATATACATGTCCTCTGATAGGAGACGCGGAAGGTATTAAACTGATATGAACAATACTAAACCCACCACTCCTATCTGGTGGCACATTAGCTTGCCCGTGCAGTGACCCAAATTTCAAGTAAGAGGACCGACCAAGCATCTTCTTCCATCTCCCTGTTACATAAATCAATGCCATATCCATAGAAATTGTAGAGAATATCCAGGATAGTTTTACAGGGCCAAATCATGTCGCCTGTTGAAAGAGGTGACCTTGCTCGGGTCCCAGGTGTGCGGTTCCTAAAATGGCTGCCATATACATGTCCACTGATAGGAGACGCGGAAGGTATTAAACTGATATGAACATTTACTAAACTCACCACTCCGAGTGCTGTTATTTATTTAATTTTTTTGTGGTGAGGCTTTACAGGACAGAGTGCTTCTCCACGGGACATGTTAACTCACGGGCAGCTGGCTCATCAAGGAACCAGAGCAGCTTGAACGAGGTGACCTTGCTCGGGTCCCAGGTGTGCGGTTCCTAAAATGGCTGCCATATACACGTCCACTGATAGGAGACGCGGAAGGTATTAAATTGATATGAACAATACTCCACTCCTATCAGTAGGTCCGTCCCATTGTGATTTATGCCCCCCACCCACCGCGCAGGGATGGGGGCCGGGGGGGAGGAAAGTAGGCCCCCCATTGTGATTTTTGGCCCCCACCCACCGCGCAGGGGTGGGGGCCGAGGGGGGGAGGACAGTAGGTCCCCCCATTGTGATTTATGGCCCCCACCCACCGCGCAGGGGTTGGGGAGGACAGTAGCTCCCCCCAGTGTGTATCATGGGCTTTGAGGACAGGTGTCAATCCATACCTGCCAAGTGACCCTATGTAGGGGTAACAGTCCCTATTCTGCTCTGTGTCAGTGTGTATCATGGTCTCTGTGGACGGGGAACAGTCTCTATTCTGCTCTGTGTCAGTGTGTATCATGGTCTCTGTGGACGGGGAACAGTCTCTATTCTGCTCTGTGTCAGTGTGTATCATGGACTCTGTGGACAGGGAACAGTCTCTATTCTGCTCTGTGTCAGTGTGTATCATGGTCTCTGTGGACGGGGAACAGTCTCTATTCTGCTCTGTGTCAGTGTGTATCATGGACTCTGTGGACAGGGAACAGTCTCTATTCTGCTCTGTGTCAGTGTGTATCAGGGGCATTGAGGACAGGTGTCAATCCATACCTGCCAAGTGACCCTATGTAGGGGGAACAGTCCCTATTCTGCTCTGTGTCAGTGTGTATCATGGTCTCTGTGGACGGGGAACAGTCTCTATTCTGCTCTGTGTAAGTGTGTATCATGGTCTCTGTGGACGGGGAACAGTCTCTATTCTGCTCTGTGTCAGTGTGTATCATGGTCTCTGTGGACAGGGAACAGTCTCTATTCTGCTCTGTGTCAGTGTGTATCAGGGGCTTTGAGGACAGGTGTCAATCCATACCTGCCAAGTGACCCTATGTAGGGGGAACAGTCTCTATTCTGCTCTGTGTCAGTGTGTATCAGGGATCATTAGGATAGGTGTCAATCCATATCTGCCAAGTGACCCTATGTAGGGGGAACAGTCCCTATTCTGCTCTGTGTCAGTGTGTATCAGGGATTTCACTATCTTTATTCAGATTGAAAAATTACAATTCCAGGAAAAATTTTACAAACATTTACAAGAACATGTTATGCACATCATAGAAACAACGTGAACCTCTTTAAAGCCACAAACTTAAGACAAAAAATATGTACACACAATGTGTAAGGGTTTGAAAGAATATTCTGAATCCTTACATGTTTACTTTATCGTTTGTTTGATTTTTGTGAACCATATATAAACTACAAGCAGCGTGAAAACTATAAAAACTCAAGTGGCCATGCTGATCAAAATAAATAGTATGCTTTACACAGCGTATAAGGGTGATGTCACAGCACAACGGGAATCTAACAGGGGAAGAGGTGAAAGTCATCCTCCCCCTCCCACGACCCCGCCATATCTGCCAAGTGACCCTATGTAGGGGTAACAGTCTCTATTCTGCTCTGTGTCAGTGTGTATCATGGTCTCTGAGGATGGGGAACAGTCTCTATTCTGCTCTGTGTCAGTGTGTATCAGGGGCTTTGAAGACAGGTGTCAATGTTAGGTGATTTCTGCCCTTTATGGATTAAAAGCAGACTCTGCATCAACTGTGTAATTTTCCATGGGAGTTTTGCCATGGATCCCCCTCCGGCATGCCACAGTCCAGATGTTAGTCCCCTTGAAACAACTTTTCCATCACTTTTGTGGCCAGAAAGAGTCCCTGTTGGTTTTAAAATTCGCCTGCCCATTGAAGTCAATGCGGAAGTTCGCGTTCGCCGTTCGCGAACCGAAAATTTCGGGTTCGCGACAACACTAATCCTGATGAAAGTCCTGGACGAGGACTGAAACGTTGATCCACATTTAAACATTTTATTTTTCAATAAAGCATGACATTTTAACCCTGGAAAAACAGTGAGTACAATCAGGGCCGGACTGGGAATTAAAAGCAGCCCTGGAAAAAAAATATTTACCAGCCCCATAATGCATTGCGCCAGCATAGTGTGCAGATACAGAGTTAGAAAAGATAACTTAAAATTAAAAATTATTACTCCAACGTGGAAAAAAAACACATATAAGCTTAAAAAAAAACCAAGAGTGCAGATTTATTTTAAGCAGACGTGCCTTTGCATGTAATCAATGTTTCAGTCCAACTACCATGACATATTAAGGGAAGCTTGGTAATGGGACTGAAATGGTGAATGTATGTAGGGCACAACTGTGAAAAATTGACGTTCTCTTGTTTATTTTGAAGTCCTGTGGGTGCGCTCTTCACTTTAAATATGTTATTGTGCTGGAGTATGCACCTAGCAACAAGACTCGGCCAATATCTGCTCATTACATATGGTACATATTAATGACATTTCTCTGTGTATTATGCATATATAAATGTACATTAATATATGTGTAAATATTAAAGGCATAATTATTTATATATATCTCTCTCTCTCTCTCTTGTGTCTCTTTCTCTCTCTCTTTCTCTGTCTCTTTCTCTCTCTCTCGTGTCTCTTTTTCTCTCTCTTGTGTCTCTTTTTCTCTCTCTTGTGTGTCTCTCTCTCTTGTGTGTCTCTTTCTCTCTTTCTGTGTCTCTTTCTCTCTCTCTTTCTGTGTCTCTTTCTCTCTCTCTTTCTGTGTCTCTTTCTCTCTCTCTTTCTGTGTCTCTTTCTCTCTCTCTTTCTGTGTCTCTTTCTCACCTCTCTCCTATCCCCCCCCCAAAATTTACCTGAGAGGAGTCAGGGGACCGGCCGTGTTCCACGCTGGAGCTGCCAGGCTGCAGCCTCGCCGGTACGGCGGCACACTTAATGCTGAGGACTGAAGGAGGAGGGAGCATGTCTCGCTACCATGCTCCCTCGCGGTTCCCACAATTCACAGCAGCTGCTGTGAATTGTGGGAACCGCGAGGGAGCATGGTAGAGAGACATGCTCCCTCCTCCTTCAGTCCTCAGCATTAGGAGTGCTGGCGAGGCTGCGGCCCGGCTGCTCCAGCGTGGAACACGGCCGGCCCCCTCTAAGTGTGCCACCGGACCGGCCACCCGGTGGCACATACCTGCGCAGCCCCCAGATGCCGCGGCCCACCAGGAAATTTCCCGGTATCCCGGTGGGCCAGTCCGGCCCTGAGTACAATCTACGTCTTTGATAGTTTTATACTTATTGTTCCTGGCAAACAGCACCCAGCAGTAGATTTGAATATATGGCCTGAGTGCAAGGATCTATTGGAATAAATAAATATACGTATACATATATGAATTAGGGTTGACTAAATAATTTGCTACCATTCCAAAATTGTGCACAGTAACACACACAACCTCTCACTAGCATATAATATTAATAATAATAATACAAATAAAAAAAGTGTTTTATAGATTGTGCAAAAGCACAAATAGGCAGTTAAACAGCCGCATTAAAGTACACTGAACAAAATTATAAAGGCAACACTTTTGTTTTTGCCCCATTTGTCATGAGCTGAACTCAAAGATCTAAGACTTTTTCTATGTACACAAAAGGCCTATTTCTCTCAAATATTGTTCACAAATCTGTCTAAATCTGTGTTAGTGAGCAGTTTTCCTTTGCTGAGAAAATCCATCCACCTCAAAGGTGTGGCATATCAAGATGCTGATTAGACAGCATGATTATTGCACAGGTGTGCCTTAGGCTGGCCACAATAAAAGGTCACTGTAAAATGTGCAGTTTTACTGTATTGGGGGGAACCGGGGAGGTCCAAAACCAGTCAGTATCTGGTGTGACCACCATTTGCCTCACACAGTGCAACGCATCTCCTTCGCATAGAGTTGATCAGATTTTTGATTGTGGCCTGTGGAATGTTGGTCCACTCCTCTTCAATGGCTGTGAGAAGTTTCTGGATATTGGCAGGACCTGGAACACACTGTCGTATACGCCGATCCAGAGAATTCCAAATATGCTCAATGGGTGACATGTCCGGTGAGTATGTTGGCCATGCAAGAACTGGGATGTTTTCAGCTTCCAGGAATTGTGTACAAATCCTTGCAACATGGGATCGTGCATTATCATGCTGCAACATTAGGTGATTGTCATGGATGAATGGCACAACAATGGGCCTCAGGATCTCGTCACGGTATCTCTGTGCATTCAAAATGCCATTAATAAAATGCACCTGTGTTCGTTGTCCATAACATATGCCTGCCCATACCATAACCCCACCATCACCATGGGCCACTCGATCCACAACGTTAACATCAGCAAACTGCTCACCCACACAATGCCATACAAGCCATCTGCCCTGTACAGTGAAAACCGGGATTCATCCGTGAAGAGAACACCTCTTCAAAGTGCCAGACGCATTTGCCCACTCAAGTTGGTTACAACGACGAACTGCAATCAGGTCGAGACCCCGATGAGGACGACGAGCATGCAGATGAGCTTCCCTGAGACGGTTTCTGAAAGTTTGTGCAGAAATTCTTTGGTTACGCAAACCGATTGTTGCAGCAGCTGTCCGGTGAGTTTTCTCAGATGATCTTGGAGGTGAAGATGCTGGATGTGTTGAGCTGGTGTGGTTAAATGTGGTCTGCGGTTGTAAAGCTGGTTGGATGTACTGCCAAATTCTCCAAATTTGGAGACAGCTTATGGTAGAGAAAAGAACATTCAATTCACAGGCAACAGCTCTGGTGGACATTTCTGCAGTCAGCATGCCAATTGCATGCTCTCTCAAAACTTTTGACATTTGTGGCATTGTGCTGTGTGATAAAACTGCACATTTTAGCGTGGACTTTTATTGTGGCCAGCCTAAGGCACACCTGTGCAATAATCATGCTGTCTAATCAGCATCTTGATATGCCACACCTGTGAGGTGGATGGATTATCTCAACAAAGGAAAAGTGCTCACTAATACAGATTTATACAGATTTGTGAACAATATTTGAGAGAAATAGGCATTTTGTGTACATAGAAAACGTCTTAGAGCTTTGAGTTCAGCTCATGAAAAATAGGGGCAAAAACAAAAGTGTTGTGTTTATAATTTTGTTCAGTGTATGAATCAACTCTAAGCAATCATTCCAATAGTATTGAGACAGCTCAATTCTTGCTTTAACAAATGTATGATTTTTTTTTTTTTTTGCTGGTTCTAATGTTGAACTTTCTGAATAGTTAATGCTTTCTTTGTCTGAGAATCCTGCTGCTCCTGGATCCTTGTTGTATTTGCTGACTGAGGAACGTTGAGAATGTCTGGCTAGACATATGAAGATGATGATCCATGATGAAGAAGAAGGGTATTTTTTTATAATCTCAGTTTTCAGCCACCAATATTTTCCACCAAAAATATGTAAACCAATATTATATTAATTTGTGAAAAAAAACTCATTGTCAATAACATCAGAATAAGTATTAGTGCAGTGCACGTAAATGGACTCTCAATGCACCAACACAGCATTTATGCATTTTATAGCGTTTAGTCTAATTAGCTGCATATTGTGCATACCCAATTTTAAATATTTTTCGAAAACAGTTATACACAAAAATAAAACAACACTTTGTTTTTTGCAGAATTCTGCGTCTTTACCCTGCATCCTAACCTTCATATGGCTATTCACTGAATTCTGAATTGAAGGAGATTAAATCCAAATTGCAAAATGCATGCAAAAATAGGCACTATGAAAATGAATCTCCAACTCCGCTTTAATCACAGCTGGATCCAAAGTTATCAATTTGTATTTAATTTGCTCACATTCAGTCTCGTAAAGAAACCTGGCAATATCCATTAGAACAATTGTGTTGCCAAAAAGCACCAGCAAATGTTTCTCAGAGATCTAGTTAACAGCTTTTATGACTAGAAAGTGGATATCTTAATTACAAGTCTCAGAAACCGCTGCACAAAGTTTTGAAATCTGTTAATCATAAACATCCCATTGCTTTTTAATCACAGCTTTAGCCTAATGAAGCAGTTTTTATTGTATAAATCATGCCCCTGCAGTCTCACTGCTCAATTCTCTACTTTCTTTGAGTTAAATCATTTTGTTTATGCAGCCCTAATCACGCCTCCTGTAGTTAGGCTGTGAGCTGTGCAGCCTTGCAGAGGGGCTGGGCTTAATGAGAGAGGCAGAATCTACTCGAGGGGTGAAGCCTAACGCCGAATACCCAACCTATCTACAGAGAACATGGGCAGTCCACAACCCATCTAGGATCATCCCTGCCTCCCTGCATGTCACTTGCACAGCCTTCCTACTACAAAGTGAGAGCTAATGTTTAAACTTCCTTTATTGCAAAGTCTTTTTTATTTAGAATGTCTTATCTCCTGCTCTGTTAATAGCCTGCCAGACCATGCAGGAGCCTCCTCTATTGAATTAAAGGAGTAAAGGAGATGAAAACTCAGACTTAATGTCTGATTAAAAAATTAAACCCTTTTTTTAATGCAGGCTGTGTCAGTCACAGCCAGTGGAGGGGTGGCTAGTTCTGCATAAACAAAAAACAATAGTGATGTAACTCCTGAATGGCAGAGAATTGAGCAGTGAGACTTCAGAGACATGATCTATACATAAAACAAATGCTATAATGGGGTCTCTGAGAGAAGCAAGTTCTGTATTGGAGAAAGGAAATGGTCAGTGGGGCCAGATGGAAACAAGTGGAGAATTGATAACGTAAGGCAGTGATGGAGGTATCCCCAACATGTCTCTGTTCAGTAAGGGAGAGCAGCGAGTGATATCTGCTAATGAGAGAGGCAGGGAGAGAAGAAAATTAGTGATCATACAGACAGTAAAGGAGTGTGAGTAGATAAGGCTTTAGGATATGGTTGGATGTGGAGAGGACAAGGTCCTAGCATACGAAGGTTGACACCATGGCTAGGAGGCAAGCAAGCATCCTAACCCTAGTTGTTCTAGTGCTATCCATTGCTTTTAAAGGAGAGCCTAAGAGCACTCCCCAAAACACCAGAGAGGCTTTATAATGTTATAAAGTTGTCCATATTAGAAACAGATAGGCCATCTTGAAATTTAGGCATAATCAAGTTAGAGTAATTGAGCCAGGTTAGCTTTAAAGCCAGGTATCTCGAGAGAGTATCTTCAAAACCAGCACAAAGGAAAAGACAGTGATGTGTTTAGGGAGGTCTTGTAATAAATAAATAATTCAGGGTAGTATATTCATTTTTATTACATTAATATGGACAAGCCAGGTATAATTTGAATATGATCAGTGGGACAGGTCATTGGAGATGGCATGAGCAAAAAAAGGAAAGTTATATTGGAATGGATCTCTAATGTGTGGGGTCAATAATATTCCTAGAAATTCGAGGTTGTTTTGGTACCATTGAGAGGCGCAAAGGAAATTAGATGTGTTTTGGGAATTGTGTCTATATGAGTCGGACTTATAATTTCTCACCTGGTTATATTAATTTTCAGGTTCCCAAGAACTCTATATATAGAGAATTCTTGAATAATTGTAAAAAGAGAAATTGATGTTTGTGTAACAGCAAAAATCATCTGCTCTGCATGAGTTCTTGTGTTTTACTATCATTGAGTTGTCCATGAATAGAAGGACTGTGCCATAGGTTCGAGAGGAAAGGCTCTAATGCAAGGACAAAAAAATGATAGTGAAAGAGAACCTCCCAGCCATGGACCATTAGTGATAAGAAAAAGTTGTGAAAATGAGACATTAATACAAGAAGGCCCTGTAGATATCTTGAGTGCCACCGTGAGAAAATTGGGACCCAACTCCATATGTCTCAAGGTGGAAAATATAAAACCATTGAATACTTTTTCTGTGTTTGAGGACATGTGCACGGTAGGAACAATGAATTTAATTGCTTGGTAAATAATGTTCTTAACTCTAGTTGTGCCATTGTATGCCTTCCTGACGGAGATAAACCCCAACTGATCTACGTATTTAGTAAATGTAGCAAATGTGTTTGCATTCAATTTGAGATTGATGTTTAAAAGGGGGATAGGGTGGAAACTAGTGCATGGTTCTGAGTCCTATACCAGTTTAGGGAGTAACGTGATTGTGGTTGGAGATGCATTCCACAAAGGGGGCACTTGTATATATCATTAAAAGTCATGTAATCTAAGTAAAGCTTATAATAATATGATGTGAGGCCACCTGGTTTAGGGGAATTATCTAAAGGAAAGTATGAATATTAAAAAAAAAGTCTAGAATCTAGACTCTAGATCAAAACAGTGTGCACTACCTAGAAGGAAAACTGGGAGGTGCTGCCTTTTCACTACAGGAAAAAAGAAACTCCCCAAAAGAGGATCATAAATCCCTGTATAGATTACATTTAAAAAAAAAACACAAACACATATAGGTGCATACACAAAACAAAAATATGTGTACAAACTCCTGACCAGACAGCACCTCCCAGTTTTCTTCCTGGAAAGTGCACACTATGTTGAAGTATGTATATTCTCAGTAAATGTTATATCTGCTTCTAAAGCATCTCATGTACTGTCACATTCATCTATAGCAACAGTGGAATCTGAAAGATGACCTTTCTAGAGCTTATCAAAAGTATGTTCAACCATATGACAGAAAGACAATCTTAGGTGACTAGGATATACAGTAGGCAGAAGAGAGAAGAACTCATACAATGTAACAAGACCTCTGCATCAGAGATGGAAATATCAGGTGTTCTGTAGAATCTCAGGTAGTATTTGATGAAGAATGTGCCTCCTTAAACAGTGGATTGTTGAAATGTTGCTTGGTCGAAGGAGGCTTATGTTCATGTGGAGGAGCAAGAAGATATCCAGCTAGAAGGTCACGCTAACCTTGGATAAAAGTGCAGGATCCGTGGAAGGTCTGCTTCT
Organism: Pelobates fuscus; assembly: GCF_036172605.1. Taxonomy (NCBI): domain Eukaryota; kingdom Metazoa; phylum Chordata; class Amphibia; order Anura; family Pelobatidae; genus Pelobates; species Pelobates fuscus. Next base: position 172,586,450 of record NC_086318.1, on the reverse strand, counting down.
GCATTCATGATAGTGAGCCCTGTGGTGCACCAATTTTTAAACCAAAAGTAAACAACCATCTGTATTAGACTGCATTCTTGTAAGGCTTACGTAGAATTGAAGTTGAAATTTTGATGAAATAGAATGGAGGATTGTTCTCATGCTTCATAATCTACTCTTTGAGTTCCTGGTGGGGCAGGCATAATACAACAGCTCATGAAAGGTCAATAAGCAGATGGAGGGCTCTGTGAAAGTGGTCTGATTCAATGGCCCTAGCAGACTCTCTAAACAATAGTTGAATAAATTAAGTTGTCAGTAGAGTTGAGCGAACCCGGACTGTAAAGTTCGGGTTCGTACAGAACATTATGTTTTTTGGACCCTGGATCCGAACACGGACATATCACTGTATGTTTGGGTTGGAGTTCAGTGTTCGGTGATTTAATGGCGCGTTTTCAAAGGCTGCAGGGCAGCAAATTAACAAGCATTTGACTCATGTGCCCTTAGAAGCCATCACAGCCATGCCTACTAATGGCATGGCTGTGATTGGCCAGTGCAGCATGTGACCCAGCCTCTATATATAAGCTGGAGTCGCGTAGCACCGCATGCACATGAGGTCTTATTAGTATAGGGAGAGGATGCTGCCGCTATGAGGGACAGCTTAGGAAAGAATTCTGCAAACTAGTACATTAGTGGGGTGCACTTCATATCTGAGCGTCAAATAGAAGCGTCAAATACTGCGGTTACATCGGAGTTTTAAAAAGTAAATTTTTTTGGGTGCTAAATAGTACATTAGTGGGGTGCACTTCAAATCTGTGAGTCAAATAGAAGCGTCAAATACTGCTGTCACATTGCAGTTTTAAAACTTAAATTTTTTTGGGTGCTTAAAAGTACATTAGTGGGGTGCACTTCATATCTGAGAGTCAAATACTGCGCTTACAGCGCAGTTGTAAACATTCTTATTTTCTGGGTGCTAATCTGCTAAATAGTACATTTTGGGGCCTGCTCTTCATATCTGAGAGTCAAATTGAAGCGTCTAACAGTGCGCTTACAGCGCAGTTGTAAACATTCTTATTTTCTGGGTGCTAATCTGCTAAATAGTACATTTTGGGGCCTGCTCTTCATATCTGAGAGTCAAATCGAAGCGTCCAATAGTGCGCTTACAGCACAGTTCTAAACATTCTAATTTTCTGGGTACTAAATAGTATATTCGGGATGTGCACTTCATACATCCTTTCATGTGCTTTTCAGATGTCATATTGTGAATTACCAATTTTTGTGTAGACTGATTTTTTTTTTTTAAAAGTGAAAAATAAGTGTTATTGTGATCGCTTCATATACAGAAGCAATAATATATATTTCTATATTGTGTAAAGACACAACTACAAAGTTAAAAAACAAACACCAAAACAACGTGCTAGACAATCTACCTGTGCATGGCTAGTGTGATACAATAAGTCTATATCTTAAAAATGCAATAACCCACAGAAGATGGGCGAGATTTTTTTTGCAAATGGAACTTGGATTCGAATTTACTACATCAGTCACTTGTAATATTGTTTCACACCTACAACACTTGTTACACGGATCTAAGTGATAGAAACAGACTGATATTTTCTACACTAGAAGACTACCAGATAACAAGCTGCTATATTTAAACCAGTTATCAATAGCTAAGAGGTACTTAAACAATATTGTAATTCTGGGGCAATACCTTCACAAGTCAAACTGAGAGGTCATGCTGGAAAAACACAGCTGCCAACTGCTGTGGCTTTCTGCAGTGTGCATACCGACAAGGAAGGCAGGGTTGAGGAGTGGGTGGAAGATGATGTGGAGGATGATGAGGTCCTAGACCCCACATGGAATGAAGGTCATGCGAGTGACGTGTGCAGATTGGAGGAAGAGGCGCTGGTCGCACAGAGGCACCAGCACAGCATAAGAGGGAGCAGGGTGCAAAAGAGGAGTGTCCATCCCCTAGCGCTCGTCGGCATCTATTAGCTTGAGAATTACCAGTTATCCAAGTAATACATGTAGCAATCAAAGGATCCATAATAGAGTTGAGCAAACCCGAACTGCAAAGTTCGGGTTCGTACCAGATTTAACGATCCATTCGTAGTTTGACAGTCAGGTGGGCAGTCTGGTGACCAGGACCCAGACACTGTCTGGGCGGCAGTCAGACAACCGGAACCCAGTATGCCTGATGTTGAAGTTAGGAGTCACAGTGTGGAATGGATTAGCAGGGTCTGGTGCAGGGTAACCGCACGCCCCCTGGTGTTGAGCACCAGCGTTTGTGCGGCCACATACCAGGACCCTGATGCAGCTTCAGTAAAAAAAGTACTGTATACCAGAAGCCATCACCAGACTGATCTGTAACTTGGAACAGGATGTGACATTCACTGTAGTGGCTCTGCACGCTTTTGGCGTTCTCACCCTGCTGCTGCTCGCCTGTCTACGCTGCAGCATAACTTCGGCCTTCCCGCTCACTGCCTCACGAGACTGTGCGAGCACGTTTCAGCTGCAGCACGCACGGGTCAGTGGCACTGCACCAGACTTCCCTCCAATTGATCAGAGTTAAAGGATTTCAAGTGGACTCATTACAATTACAGGGCCTCTAAAGAGCCCTGTATTGTTATTTGTCGTCACTACCTTCCCGCGTCAGGAGTGGGTCATTTGCGCTCCTGCTGCCTTCCTTGCATGTGGTAGCTGTTTCTCAGAAACCTGTACGGAATGGGAATCATAAAAGATATGGACAATAGTCATATTTGTGCGCAATCTCCAGTTGTGTCACAGGGCACAAATAGTGTTTTCAAATGCCATATATCCCAGGGCCATAGTCAGAAGGTAGGAGGCGGGCAAGCAGCCCCCTCCAAGAACACATTGCGAGGTCTGTTCTGCCACAGCTTGTGAAAAGTTTGAACAATGAAAGAGAATACCCTGCACAGCAACCCTCTCTCAAATGGATAATTCTGGTGATCCTCCTGACAGCCATGCTTTAGATTTAGATTTATGTTCTTCCAAAGCTAAAATCAAAGATTCCATCTTGTGCTATTTTATGGCTCAGCTGTATTTTTAATTTCTAGGTATTTTATGTTATTTTAAGTGATTTCCCTATCCACATTTGTTTGCATGGCACTTGTCCTACTCCTACCCCCATTTTACTTCCTTTTGCAGCTTTCTAGCCCTTTCCATGAGTTTTTTAGAGGCATTTTTGTGCCCAAAAGTTCGGGTCCCCATTGACATGGACTTTTTTTCAAGGTTCGGCCGAACCCGCTGGAGCCGAACATCCAGGTGTCCGCTCAACTCTTTTAGGGACAACAGTACAGAATCACTACCCTATAAGCAATGCCCTAACTAACCAACAACATGGCCACCTACCCATGTAAACATTTCTAAAATATGGCTACTCCAGGTAATTTAGCTTTTAATAATCTTAAAATAGCTTCACATTTTACCATACAATTATGGTATTCTTTGTAGATAGTGACATCTGCTGGATGTTTTTTTTATTTTTATTATGTTATGTAAATGCATAAAATTAATTTCTGTATAAATGTTGAAATCTTTTCAGTTGTGACATATGCAAAAATGAATTTGACTTATTTTTATCACCAAAAGCAATGAATTTGACTTATTTCTAATAGATGACATGTTAGGACTGTCACTATACAAGGAAGCTTGCATAACTATTGACACAAAAGGGTTACAATGCAGTGGCTATTCAAGTTCAGCAGTACAAAAACATTAATTGTTAATTTTGTTAGCTACTATATAAATGCAATATAAAACATTAATAGGAGAATACGGGATAACACACAAATAAGTAGTTTTTTTCAGGCGATAGACACAAATACAAATAAAATGTTAGAAAACAATCTATGAAAACTTTATCAGGCAGGAGATACATTTTCCAGAATGAGGTCTAATTACAATCAGGCCCTTTGCAAATTAAACACTGTTGGCCATATCAACATCAGTGTTTGAAACAAGGGAACCTTTTGTTCCCTTTGTTTCAAACTGGCAGCAAACTATTAAAGTATAGTATCATTTGACCACCTCTACTTCATTCCAGTAAACTATGGACACTGTTTAAACTCATCAACAACAGTTTTTTACCATTCATTGTCTACACTGACTTAGAACTCTGGAAAATGCTGTAAAATAAAGGTTCTAGGTCATCAGTATTATTACATAGCCTATAAATATTGTCTTCATTTGTGTCATTATCTGTTCCAGATGGTAACCTGAGCTAGCACTGTGTATACTTGTAATGGACAAAGAAACTACTATCAATTCAGAGGTATGAAATACAAGTCTTTATTGTTTCCAGTAGAAATTATCTGATAACGGCAATTGTTTAAATACAGTCCCATAAAAACATTACCAACAAGTTTCTTTCAGAAACATTAATTGTTTATATATAACAATATCTAATTAACATTGAGTGGCATTTTTCTCTCACCTATTTTGGCCTGGCAGTTAATCATAATTCTCTGGTTAGTGAGTAAACCCCTTAAGTAACAATCCGATTTATGGAATCACATTACGTACTATATCTTTTATGGAATTGCAAAGTAAAAATTCACAATGACATTTGAAATTGCTTTCCGTACTGTATAAATAAATACTACTTATGCATTTTTCAAATGGTAAAGTTTGCCATTTAAGAAGACAATCACTAAAGTTAGCAAACTATATATGACTAATAATGCACGTACGTACATAAGGATACACTTGGTAACATTTGAATTAATTTCCTGGATCCAGGAATTGGCCATCACTGAAAATGATGAAATTGATGGGAGTGTGCTATCCAGAATAAGAAGAAAGAGAGGTGTCAAAGTTACGGGCAAGTATATTCCACCACTAGAATGGGAGAAAAAAGATACATTGCATACTGCAAGTTTCTGGGATCAGTCTAACTTTGAAAAAGTGTATGATGGTATGGAAAATTCCACAGATTCTTCTTTTCAAACAATTGACCGTATGTCTACTAAACTGCTTCTCAAAGAAGAAAAACAAGGTTTTGCTCTCACAAATAACAGAAGAGAGGACACACCTAAAATGGAACAAGAGAAACAAAGAAAAGATACCAAACAAGTGGAATCTCCAGAGGCTTTTGGGTCCAAAAGTACCAAAGATGTATCTCAGGAAAAAATAAAAGATAAGAAAACGGACACTAAACATAGCACAGAAAGAGTCTCTGAAGAATTGTTACCTCTTGGTTCTGCAATACCTAAAGAGACACTGGAAGAACTAAAACACTTTCTTAAGGAAAGTCCATTATTTATCAGCAGGAACAAACACAATCCTAAGCAAACTACACCTATAGCTTTAATACCACTTCCAAACACAATGGAAAATCTGGCTGACGGCTCAAGTTTAGCTTTTGAAACTTTTCGGCCAAATATGGAGAAGAATAACAAGCTACAACCTTTAAATACACTAGAAAGAAACCAGTCAAATGAAGCTAAAACTGGTGAAAAAACATCTGGATCCGAGCAATCACAAGTAGTAGAGGAAGCTGTTGAAGGGAAACATTCATTGCTGAATGCTAAATCAGGTACAACCAATGGAAAAGAAGACGACCAAGGATCAGTTGATTTTGCTGGTAAGTACTACCTTCTTAGATATTGTCATGTCATGTTTTTATGTTTGAATAAAAAGAGTTACCTGTGCAGGAGCCCAAATTCCTATACTTATTTAAATAAAAGTAGGTTATTTAGTAACTCCAATGGCCATTAGATGTAAGCCCACCTGCCACGTCAATGCAAACCTCTTAGGTGGGTCCTACACTAACAATTTACATTGCTTCTTTGAGCTTCAGGCAAAGAAATCTCTAATGAGACAGAGAGGGGTATTTTTCTGAACCGCCACCTACTTATTAACTCTTAATAAGGAACACAGGGGATGGGTGGCAGCATTGTAACATGGCTGTGTGATACAAAAGTGAATACAAATACCCCAAGATAGATCCTGCGTTCAAACTCCCACTACTCCTGGGAGGCAGCAACGACCATAGCACACATCAGCCCCAATACATACAAAACAAGCAAAGAAAAAAACTGTTACCTGTGCACTAGCCTAACTTCCTATGCATATTTAAATATATGGAGGCTATTTAGTAAGTCCAATGGCCATAAGATGTAAGCAGGGCCGGCGCTACCATTAAGGCGGACTAGGCAGCCGCCTAGGGCGCCGATTGGGAAGGGGCGCTGCCAGGAGCGCCGGCCCCCCTAATGCTGCAGCCGCCCGAGCGCTCTGTAGAGCGCCTCAGGCGGCTGCAGATTCGCCCGGGCTGGTGCGTCCATGAGGGCGCACCGCCCGGGCGCAGCATGAGGAGAGAGGCTGACAGGAGGGAAGCGCTCAGCGCTCCCTCCTGTCACTCCCTCACTGTAGCGTGGCCGAGCCCTGCACTGAGTGTTCACTTCCTTTTAGTCCGGCCGGGTACAGGAAACAAAAGCTCCCTGTACCCGCGGACAGTACAGAGCTCGGCCATGCTACAACATAGGTAGGGGAGGGTGGGGGGAAATAAAGGGAGGGGGGGGAGAAATAAATGGAGAGGGAGGGAGGGAGGGGGGGAAATAAATGGAGAGGGGGGGAGAAATAAATGGAGAGGGAGGGATGGGGGGAGAAATAAATGGAGAGGGAGGGGGGCAGGAGAAATAAATGGAGAGGGAGGAGGGGAAATAAATGGAGAGGGAGGGGGGGGAGGAGAAATAAATGGAGAGGAAGGGGGGAGGAGAAATAAATGGAGAGGGAGGGGGGAGGAGAAATAAATGGAGAGGGAGGGGGGAGGAGAAATAAATGGAGAGGGAGGGGGGAATAAATGGAGAGGGAGGGGGGGAATAAATGGAGAGGGAGGGGGGGAATAAATGGAGAGGGAGGGAGGGGGGGAAATAAATGGAGAGGGAGGGGGGAGGAGAAATAAATGGAGAGAGAAGGGGGGAGGAGAAATAAATGGAGAGGGGGGATAAATAAATGGAGAGGGAGGGGGGGGAGAAATAAATGGACAGGGAGGGGGGAATAAATGGACAGGGAGAATAAATGGACAGGGAGGGGGAATAAATGGACAGGGAGGGGGGGAATAAGTGGACAGGGAGGGGGGGATAAATGGACAGGGAGGGTGGGGGAATAAATGGACAGGCAGGGTGGGGGGAATAAATTGAAAGGGGGGGGAAATAAATTGACAAGGTGGGGGGAAGTAATTGACAGGGATTGGAATTGACGGGGTTAGGAGGGGGAATGAGAGTGGGGAGGGGAGAAGAGAGTGACAAGGGAGGGGGGAGAAGAGAGGGACACGCAGAGGAGAAGAGAGTGACAAGGGAGGGGGGAGAAGAGAGGGACAAGGGGGGGAGAGAAGAGAGGGACAAGGGGGGGAGAGAAGAGAGGGACAAGGGGGGAGAGAAGAGAGGGACAAGGGGGGGGAGAGATGAGAGGGACAAGGGGGGGAGAGAAGAGAGTGACGAGGGGGGGAGAAAAGAGAGTGACGAGGGAGGGAGAGGGGGAGAAGAGAGTGACAAGGGAGGGGGGGAGAGATTGACATCCATCACACACACACAATGCACCCCTTGCACACAGAAAAACACACAATGCATTACACACACAGACACACACACACAAGCAATTCATCCCTTACACACACAGAAACACACAATGCATTCCTTACACACACTCAATACACCCCTTACACACACTCAATGCACCCCTTACAGACGCACACACTGCATCCCGTACATACACAGAAACACACATTGCAGCCCTTACACACAGGACATCCCCTACTCCTGTGAACAAACTATTTGGTGGAACATGAAGGTGGACCCTGGGGCCCAGACCATGAGCTGTGTAAAGGGCCTTTAAAAAAATGGAGCTGCTTTCCGTTCTCCCAGAACACAAACAGCCTCCAGAGAGCCTGTTCTACACCAGACGAGTGGAGCCAGACTGCAGCTAGAGCCCATCACCATCCTCATCTGATTGTAAGTAGGCAATCTAGTATATTATTCGTGGCACTAATCTCTAATTTACCTCACATTAAAGGGACACTTTAGTCCCCAGAACCACTGCAGCTTAATGTAGTGGTTCTGGTGTCTATAGCCTGTCCCTGCAGGCCTTTTAATGTAAACACGGCGGCACTGCAGCACTTGCGTTAGTTAACATGGGGCATTGTGATGTCATATGGGGGGGGGGGGGGCGGCGACAAACTTTACTTTTGCCTAGGGTGGCAAAAATCCTTGCACCGGCCCTGGATGTAAGCTTAACTGCCACGTCAAGGCAAGCCTCTTAGGTGGGTCCTACACTAACAATTCACCTTGCATCCTTCAGGCAAAGACATCTCTAATGAGACAGCGAGGGTGGAGTATTTTTCTGAACCTCTATATACATATTAACCCTTAATAGATGGATGGCAGCATTGTAACATGGCTGTGAGATATGAAAGTGAATACAAATACACAAAAATAGGTCCTGCGCTCAAACTCCCACTACTACGTGCTATGGTTGTTCCTGCCGCCCAGAAGTAGTGGGAGTTTGAGTGAAGGACCTATTTTTGTGTATTTATATTTGTATGTCTACCCCGGCATTTAACATTGACTAAATAGTTTCAATTTAGATGACTCGCTATCCAAGACAAAATTTGAAAAATTGTGAGAATTCAAAGTGAATTCCAAGTCTAAGGTGGGAGTAGCCAAACTGAAACCATAGCAGCTAAGAGAATTTCCATCTTGGTATTTTTGAACTTAAACATATAGTCACCAGAACTACTACAGCTAAATGAGAAAATGCTGTTTTTACACTGCTGCCTAGGAACACCTCTAGAGGCAGTCACTCAGACGGCTACTAGAGGGTTTTCCTGGGTCAATGCTGCACAACATTCTATGAGGAGATGCTGATTGGCACAGTGTGGCGTTTTGCTGTGCATACGTGATAGCCTCCCAATGCTTTCCTATGGGAAACCATTGGATTGACTGAGATAATCAACTTTGATGATCTTAGCCAATGAGGTGGAGCGTTGGAGGAGCCAGCCTTTGATGGACCCACAAAGCACTGGAAGAAAGGTGACCAAAAACACCTTTCAGTTTGCTGACTGGGGGCCTAAAATGTGTTTTAATAACTATAGTAACAGGAATAAGCAGGGACGGACTAACAGTGGCCTGGGCCCCCGGGCAAAATTAGCACCTTGGCCCCCAGCAGACCGATATATATGCTGGTATAGGTGTACCGTATATTTGATTGTATGTGCATGTTTCTGTGTGTATATTCACTGTGAGCGCTACTGTAAGTTAATATATGTATGTCTTTGTGTGTAGTGTCAGGATATGTGGATGATTAGTATATTTGAATACATGATTTTGGCTTTGTGAATAGGGTAGTATTTTTTTGTGTGTGTTTGTGTAGCATGGCAGTATGTATAAGGGGGTATTTGTGAAACCAAGTGTTAAATGTTACAAGCCACCTTAAAGGGACTCTCCAGTGCCAGGAAAACAACCCGTGAAAACCCCTTCAGTGACTTACCAGAGGCAGCGACATGTCCCACGTCGCTGCTTCTTCCTCCGCTCACGCTCCTCCCCTTCATCACGTCAGCCGACAGGGGAGACCTAATGCGCGTGCGCGGCAATGCCGCGAAGGCACATTAGACCTCTCCATAGGAAAGCATTGAAAATGCTTTTCAATGCTTTCCAATGGGGATTTTAGCGACGCTGGAGGTCCTCACACAGCATGAGGACGTCCAGTGACGCTATAGCACAGAAAGCCTGTGCTATAGACCAGGAAGTGCCGTCTAGTAGCTGTCTACTAGAGGAGGAGTTAACCCTGCAAGGTAATTATTTCAGTTTATAAAAACTGCAATAACTACACTTGCAGGGTTAAGGGTAGTGGGAGTTGGCACCCAGACCACTCCAATGGGCAGAAGTGGTCTGGGTGCCTGGAGTGTCCCTTTAAAGGAACACTATAGTGTCAGGAATAAAAATGTGTATTCCCCCCTTAAAAATGCGATTTACTCACCTGTTTCCCAGCACCGACTAAACTCCTTGGCAGAGTTCATCAATTTAGATGATCTCAGCAAACCCAATGCTCTACCATAGGAAAGCACTGGAAGGCTATTGTGCACACGCAGCAAAACGCTGTGCTGTGCCAATAACCATCGCCTCATAGAGATGCATTGAATCAGTGCTTCTCTATGACAAGCGTTCAGCGTCGACATGCAGAGCATGGAGATGCTGAATGTCAGTGCTGCACATTTTGCAACACTGACATAGGAAGCGCCTAGGTGTTCCTAGGCAGCAATGTAAACTCTCTTTACAGCAAAAAACCTCCAGTGGTAGACTATACTCACCAGAACAACTACATTAAGCTGTATAATATAAATTAAGCTGTAGTTGTTCTGGTAACTATAGTGTCCCTTTATGTTTGTGCGTGCAAAGGGGTAGGGACTGCAGAGGGTGCCGAAAGGAAGGGGCTGTAAAGGGTGTGAGTGGAAGGGGCTGCAGAGGGTAAAGGGGGAAATAGAGGCTGTAGTGGGTGCAGAGGAGGGACAGGATGTAGTGTGTGCAAAAGGTAATAGGAACTGCAGTGGGAGCAGTTGGGTAACCCACTAGCCACTACCAAAAGCGAAACCCTACCATTGCGCACAGTGCAGGGGGTAGGAGCTGCAGTGGGAGCAGCAGGTAAGGGCTGCAGTGGGAGCAGAGGGGTAGGGGATTCAGTGGGAGCAGGGAGGTAGGGGCTGCAGAGGGAGCAGGGAGGTAGGGGCTGCAGAGGGAGCAGGGAGGTAGGGGCTGCAGAGGGAGCAGGAAGGTAGGGGCTGCAGAGGGAGCAGGGAGGTAGGGGCTGCAGAGGGAGCAGGAAGGTAGGGGCTGCAGAGGGAGCAGGGAGGTAGGGGCTGCAGGAGGTAGGGGCTGCAGTGGGAGCAGGGGTAGGTGCTGCAGATGAAGCAGGGAGGTAGGGGCTAAATGAGGTAGGGGTTGCAGAGGGAGCAGGGAGGTAGGGGCTGTAGGGGTTATGGGCTGCAGTGGGTAGGAGCTGCAAGGGGTATGGGCTGCAGTGGGAGCAGGGAGTAGGAACTGCAGTGGGTAGGGGCTGCAGTGGGATCAGGGGATGCAGTGGGGGTGGGGGCTGCAGAGGGAGCAGGGTATGCAGTGGGAGCAGGGGGTAGGGGCTGCAGAGGGGGCTGCAGAGGGGGCTGCAGAGGGAGCAAAGGGAGCAGGGGGTAATGATGTAGTGGGAGCAGGGGGTAGGGGATGCAGGGGGAGCAGGGGGGGTAGGTGATACAGTGGGAGCAGGGGGGTAGGGGATACAGTGGGAGCAGGGGGGTAGGGGCTGCAGAGGGAGCAGGGGATGCAGTGGGAGCAGGGGGTAGGGGCTGCAGAGGGAGCACGGGCTGCAGAGGGAGCAGGGGTAGGAGATGCAGTGGGAGCATGGGGGCTAGGGGCTGCAGAGGGAGCGGGGGGTAGGGGCTGCAGAGGGAGCAGGGGATGCAGTGGGAGCAGGGGGGTAGGGGCTGCAGAGGGAGCAGGGGGGTAGGGGATGCAGTGGGGTAGGGGATGCAGTGGGAGTAGGGGTAGGGGATGCAGTGGGAGCAGGGAGGTAGGAGATGCAGTGGGAGTAGGGGATGCAGTGGGAGCAGGGGGGTAGGTGATGCAGTGGGAGCAGGGGGGGTAGGGGATGCAGTGGGAGCAAGGGGGAGGGGGGTAGGGGCTCCCCAAACCTTACCTCTCTGGTGGTCCTCTTCTGAAGGAACCTCACTGAGGGCACACAATGCTGACATACTGCCTGTAAGTCTGCTCAGGGCAGCTCCGCATAGCTCACTGTGACTGATGATGTCACTTCCTGCAAAACAACCTGCACGGAGCTGGCCTAAGCAGTGTTACAGGCAGCTCAGTGAGGCTGTGTTTGGAGACAGGCACACTGCGGTGCAGCCTAGTGGGGTATTTGGAAGGCCCCTTAGCTGTCTCTCAGTGTGCCCTGCACGGAGGACATGATTAGTAGCAGCAGGGGCCCGCGGAAGGCTGTGCGGGCCCTTACTGAGTGCAGGCTGGCTGGGGAGATTGTTTAACTCCCCAGCTCAGCCATTACTTACTGCAGCAGGGGCGGGCCCCCCAGAGCCTCGGGCCCTTGGTCCATGACCGATTTGCCCGAGTGCTCAGTCCGCCCCTGGGAATAAGTTTGTTGTCCTGTCACTATAGTATTCCTTTAAATTTATAATTCACTTTGAATTCTCAATGACTCTGCAAGTATTACCAGATACACACACGTTTAATTAAGCTAAGCTACATTGTATCAAAGGAACACAACAAACTTTCCGTATAACAATTGTATCAATGTATCAAAAACATAACATTCTTTTATAGGTTTAATGTCCCCTAAAGAGTATAAGATACAATACTAAAAGGATACATTCCTAAAATGAGGACCCTATTAGATATGCATAATTGACTCACATGCCCAACGATGCTGAACTAAGTAGCATAGACTTTGTCAAGTTCCAGTCAGCTACTTAATTTCACATACCCCATACACATACTGTTTCTCTACAGAGGGGTTTGGATAAATCAGTGAACTATGTAGACAAGTGGCAGATGAGATTCATTACAAATAAGTTACTCTCACCCACTGGGCACTTAACAGGCTCCCAGCTTTCCTAAAGGGTGACTTACAGAGTGAAGAGATTTCAGGCAGTAAAATAACCATAAAAATCTGATAACATATACACACAAAGATCACATTACTTTCTTTTTAGCCACCTCTGCTTCCATAACTTTTTGGTGCAGGAGGATGGTTTACCTGGGGTCCAGTGGCAGATGGCTGTGTGTGATGAGAGTTGGATCATCCCTGCTGTCATGGAGCTCCGTCTCCTTCCTCTCTGGTCATCTCCCCCGCGCTTCTCTTTGGTAAGCTGGGAGGAAGTGATGTGTGCTCACTTCCTCCCAGCACTGTACCACGAAAGAGCCCTGTTACTCTGCTAAAGGGCCGGGGCGCCTGACTGGTTCCCCAATCAAAGATGCCCATCAAGTGGCCCTAAGTGCATGGGTCACCTGATGGGCCCCCTGAGCCAATGGGCCCAGGTGCAGCTGCACCAGCGGTAATTTCGACACCTCTGCACGTGAACCTGCCATGACACAGTAATTTTTTGTTTTTTCCATTAATGTTCTACACTAATGTATAACATTTTGGAGCAAAAACACCATACATAAAAGTTATACCTAGTATAGGAATAATTGTTTACTACAAAATTATTTAACTTATGGCTATTGTCTTTCAGAATGTAAGTATTTCAGCGAGAAGGATCTTAATTCATGTGACAGTGGAATTCAAAACTCTCTTCATTTGATAACTCTTGTTGAACATGTTAAGCAACAGATTGCTAGAGAAGATATACGCTTTGTAAGATTTGAAGCTGCTGACCTTCATGGAGTGTCAAGGTCAAAGATAATTCCTTCACGTCTTTTCCATGTAAGTGTAAACATGCTATCCTAGTTATAGATATTAAAGGAACACTAAATTGTTAGGAATGCAAACCTGCAAATGCTATAGTGCCCCTGTCACTAGTCATATACAGGCACCCCTCCCCACCATGTGCAATAATTGAAGATGGCCTTCTGATGGACCAATCCATTGCTCCTGATAGAGGAGCATTGTTCACCTGATGTGTGTCATAGCATTCATTGTATTCAATGTTTTCCTACGAGCTTCCGTGTCATGTGTTTGGGTTTTATTTTGTCAGTGAAGTTGACTCTCCTCAGTGACCGTAAGGAAGACAGCCACTAGAGGTGGATTTAACACTACATTGTAAACATTGCATTTTAGGAAAACCCATTGCAGAATTAAAAGGACAGGACCACTGTATCCACTTCATTGAGATGAAGTGGTCTGAGTGACTTTAGTGTCCCTTTCAGAAAAGTGCTAAAAACAGATATTGGACAAATGATAAGGCAAATATTTTTGTACACTTTTTTTAATGTACTTTTTTATGTACCTCTAATGCAATTTTTTAACCAGCGTTGCTGTATTTATTAAAAGGACATTTTTAGAAATTCTTGCCCAGAGCATTCTCTCCATTGGCAGGGGTGGTGCCATGTAAAAGGGGCACTCTATCTACACTATACAATATTCTAATAACATATTGTTATATTTGAGTCTGAAATGTTCTCTTTTGATGATTAACCTCATAACACGTTCCATACTGTCCTGCATTTAATGGGTTTTAAAGCCATTGTAGTGGCATGGAACGCCTAATGGCTTTCAGCCCCAGAGCCTGCAAGACACTTACCTCCACCACAATCCTCTTCAGGAGGATTGCCTGATATCCCAAGCAGTCCCCCCCCCTGCTGAATCAGGCACCTGTGGGCAATGTGGTCACTCTCACTGTCACGCAGTCCCCCATCAACTAAACAGTGCATTACAAAATTAAAATCAGTACTCCTAAATATTATATATTATATATGTATATATTTATATATATAAATATTTATAGAAGATATATGCATCTATTATATATATATATATATATATATATATATATATATATAATAAACAATACACAAGATCCAGCGCACTCTCCTATCTACTAAACAGCAACTTCAATGTTGACAGATTTTATTAGTTTTTAAAAGTTTTTTTAAAAACACCTAATCTAGGCAAAAAAAATAATGGGGATTTAGTTACATTATATGATCATACATTGCATAAGCCTGTCACAACGTCAATGTACCCCATCTTTGGCAGGTCCTACTCTCACAGTCTAATGTCTGCTCTTATGAGATTAACCCACTTACTTGGGAAAAAATTCCATCTGAGGCTGTCCATCTGAGATCTGCAGTACAAGGCTAAATAGGGACCTGTTTTTGCCTAGATTAGGTGTTTTTAACAAAACTTTTAAAAACCAATAAAATCTGTCAACATTGAAGTTGCTGTTTAGTAGATAGGAGAGTGCGCTGGATCTTGCGTATTGTTTATTGTATAATATGGCCCCCAGCAGCACCCCATTTAAGCATGTTCAGGTGAGTGCAACCATCCCCCATGTTTCATATATATATATATATATTTGGGAGTCTAGCCAACTCCTTGGTTTTGCACCCCTCCCTGTTACAGGTGCCTCATCTCAGGTCCCTATTTAGCCTTGTACTGCAGAGAGCCTCAGATGGATTTTTTTCCCAAGTAAGTGGGTTAATCTCATAAGAGCAGACATTAGACTGTGAGAGTAGGACCTGCCAAAGATGGGGTACATTGACGTTGTGGCAGGCTTATGCAATGTATGATCATATAATGTAACTAAACCCCATTATTTTTTTTGCCTAGATTAGGTGTTTTTAAAAAAACTTTTAAAAACTAATAAAATCTGTCAACATTGAAGTTGCTGTTTAGTAGATAGGAGAGTGCGCTGGATCTTGTGTATTGTTTATTGTATAATATGGCCCCCAGCAGCACCCCATTTAAGCATGTTCAGATGAGTTCAACCATCCCCCATGTTTCATATATATATATATATATATATATATATATATATATATATATTAATTTGTGTATTTTTATATTACTATATATTAATAATATAAAAGTACACTTTCAATGAATATATATATATATATACCGTATTTATTCGAGTATAACGCGCAAATTTTTTTACCGATTTTTAATTTAAAATTAGGGGTGCGCGTTATACTCGAATAAATATACCTCCCAAGACCGCCGGGCTCATTACAAGCCCGGCGGTCCTGGGGGGGCGGGCAGCAAGCGTTTACTCACCTCTGTGCAGCTCCTCCAGCTTCCCAGTGTAAATCTCGCGAGACCCGCGGCCAGCTCTGACGCTCTGACGTCGTCAGAGCTGGCCGCGGGTCTCGCAAGATTTACACTGGGAAGCTGGAGGAGCTGCACAGAGGTGAGTAAATGCTTGCTGCCCGCCCCCCCAGGACCGCCGGGCTTGTAATGAGCCCGGCGGTCGGTATTATCGAGCACCCACTCGAATATTTATTCGAGTATAACAAGCACCCTAATTTTAGATTAAAAATCGGTATAACATTTTATACCGATTTTTAATCGAAAATTAGGGGTGCGCGTTATACACGTGTGCGCGTTATACTCGAATAAATATGATATATATATATACTGTATTTAAATAAATAAAAAATGCTAAATAAATAAATACAAAAAATACATGCATTTATATAAATAAATTATATTAAATATATACAGTGAGGGAAAAAAGTATTTGATCCCCTGCTGATTTTCAATGTTTGCACACTGACAAAATAAATGATTAGTCTATCATTTTAATGGTAGACGTATTTTAACAGTGAGAGACAGAATAACAACAACAACAAAAATCCAGAAAAACGCATGTCGAAAAAGATATCAATTGATTTGCATGCCAATGAGTGAAATAAGTATTTGATCCCCTATCAATCAGCAAGATTTCTAGCTCCCAGGTGTCTTTTATACAGGTAATGAGCCGAGATTAGGAGCACTCTCTTAAAGGGAGTGCTCCTAATTTCAGCTTGTTACCTGTATAAAAGACACCTGTCCACAGAAGCAATCAATCAGTCAATCAGATTCCAAACTCTCCACCATGGCCAAGACCAAAAAGCTGTCCAAGGATGTCAGGTTCAAGATTATAGACCTACACAAGGCTGGAATAGGCTACAAGGCCATCATCAAGAAGCTTGGTGAGAAGGTGACAACAGTTGGTGGGTTTATTCGCTAATGGAAGAAACACAAAATAACTGTCAGTCTCCCTTGGTCTGGTGCTCCAAGCAAGATCTCACCTCATGGAGTTTCAGTTGATCATGAGGAATCAACGGTGAGGAATCAGCACAAAGCTACACGGGAGGATCTTGTTAATGATCTCAAGGCAGCAAAACAATTGGTAACACACTATGCTGTGAAGGACGGCAGCACCCGCAAGGTCCTCATTCTCAAAAAAGCACATGTACATGCCAAAGAACATCTGAATGATTCAGAGGAGAACTGGGTGAAAGCGTTGTGGTCAGATGAGACCAAAATCGAGCTGTTTGGCATTAACTCAACTCGCCGTGTTTGAAGGTGGAGGAATGCTGCCTATGACCCCAAGAATACCATCCCCACTGTCAAACATG
This sequence comes from Pelobates fuscus, assembly GCF_036172605.1. NCBI lineage: Eukaryota > Metazoa > Chordata > Amphibia > Anura > Pelobatidae > Pelobates > Pelobates fuscus. The sequence continues at coordinate 172,569,390 of NC_086318.1, read as the reverse complement.
GATGTGGAAACATTATGCTTTGGGGGGGGAGGGGGGGGGGATTTCTGCTAAGGGACCATCAAATCTTGGGTGAGAACCTCCTTCCCTCAGCCAGGGCATTGAAAATGGGTCGTGGATGGGTATTCCAGCATGACAATGACCCAAAACACATGAGATCTGTGCAAACCTGGTGGCCAAATACAATAAACGTCTGATCTCTGTAATTGCCAACAAAGGTTTTGCCACCAAGTACCAAGTTGAAGTGGTCAAATACTTATTTTACTCATTGACATGCAAATACATTTATAATTTTTTTTACATGTGTTTTTCTGGATTTTTTTTTTTAGTCTGTCTTTCACTGTTAAAATACACCTACCATTAAAATTATAGACTTATCCTTTCTTTGTCAGAGGGCAAATGTTTAAAATCAACAGGGGTCAAATACTTTTCCCCCTCACTGTATATTTATATATGTAATTCTATTCTAACTGTTTTTTGATATTTATATATATATATACCGTATATACTCGAGTATAAGCCGAGTTTTTCAGCACATTTTTTGTGCTGAAAAACCCCAACTCGGCTTATACTCGAGTCATAGTCTGTATTATGGCAATTTGCATTGCCATAATACAGACAGGGGGGAGAGGGGGGTTGGCAGAGCTGTACTTACCTTTCCTGCAGCTCCTGTCAGCTCTCTCCTCCTCCGCGCCGTCCGTTCAGCACCTCGGTCAGCTCCCAGTGTAAGTCTCGCGAGAGCCGCGGCTCTCGCGAGACTTACACTGGGAGCTGACAGAGGGAGCTGCACCGACCGCGCGGAGGAGGAGGGAGCTGACAGGAGCTGCAGGAAAGGTAAGTTCAGCTCTGCCAACCCCCCTCTCCCCCCCACTGAACTACCAATGACACTGGACCACCAGGGAAGGAGCCCCCCTCCCTGCCATGTATCAAGATCGATAAAGACCTTAGGGTCGAAACGTCGATTTTTTACACGTAATAAATTACTTCAAACAAGTCCTCTGGAGTGTTCTCCTCACTTCCCGTATATATATATATATACACACGGTATGTATAATGACATAAATAACGCCATAAATATACACGTAGACTTTAAATATATAATTATGTATATTTAGATTCTAAATGTATATTTATGTAATCTTTTTTACATAATTATTTGATTTTACGAATTACAATTTGAGGGACCTACCTGACAACCTAGGCAGAAAGTCCAGAGAATTTAATTTGAAAGCCCTATAGTTAACCCTGTAACGTTTCACAAAACCATAAAACCTGTACGTGAGATGTACTGTTTTACTCGTGAGACATTACTGAACACAAATATGAGCGTTTTAGAGCACTAGAACATATAATGCTGATGATATCATCGGTGAAAAAAAAAGGATCGCCAACTTTGGCCAGTGCTTGTGACTAAGTGGTCACTAGGAAAGACTGGACAAACCCCATTTTGAACACCGTGTGTTGTCTACTTTTCCAAATGTTGTGCCATAATAGGGGACATTTTCATGACTGGACTGCCATATGGTCTCAAACGCAACATAACCAGTATAGCAAAATTCAATGTGCAAAAACTGGAAAGGGAAATGTGCTATCTTTGACCCTGTAACTTTCCAAAACACCATAAAACCTTTACATGGGGGTTACTCTTGTGCCCGTGAGACATAGTAAATACAAATATGTGTATTTTATTGCAGTAAAGGCTAACCGTATTATGACATTCACAGTTAAAATGCCACGCAGAACATAGAAAATAACATTTCTTAATTTATCCCACATTTTTAGTTTTTATTCCCATGAAATTATGTTTCATATATAAATATTTGATGTGAAATTAAATCCCTGTTTCTTCTGAACAAAATGATATACAGTGGTACCTCAGTTTACAAACGCCTCAGTTAACATAATTTTCGGTTTACAAATGAAAATCCATTGAAAATAATGCCTCGGTTTACCAATTTTCTTTGCAATACAAAGCAAGTTTCCCCAGGATGCATTGCATCTGGGAGGTTTATAGCGCTGCCCCCATGCATGCTGGAGTCTGAGGGTAGCACGAGGTCTTGGAGGTGTTGGATCAGTTTTTGCAGCGGGTTTTGGAGCAATTCTGGAATTCTTTTCAGTGGTTTGGGGACTTTTTGGAACTTTTTTGGTGCATTTCTCAAGCGGTGGAAAGGTAGGGAGCTGAGCTTTGCCATTTGCATGCCTTTTGTGTGTTCTGCATTGTGGGTTAGTTTCCATGCCAGCTCATTTTGACTTTTTTCTGACCTCCGAAGAATGCTTTTCAATGCATTCTTTTGGGAAACCGTGTTTTGGTTTACAAATTTTTTGCAATAAGAAATGTCCCGGAGAATGCATTAAATTCGTAAACTAAGGTACCACTGTATAATAAGTTTGGGTGCACTTAATATGAAAGAGGTGAATTATAGTTGAACAGACATAAAGTCAAATATCAAGGATTGTTTCGATTTTGTTTTGATCAGAACGTGTACAATTCCCTTTGTCCTTAAAGGGACACTCCAGGCACCCAGACCACTTCTGCTCATTGGAGTGGTCTGGGTGCCAACTCCCACTACTCCTAACCCTGCAAGTGTAATTATTGCAGTTTTTTATAAACTGCAATAATTACCTTGCAGGGTTAACTCCACCTCTAGTGGCTGTCTACTAGACAGCCACTAGAGGGAACTTCCTGCTCTATAGCACAGAAAACCTGTGCTAGAGCGTCGCTCAAATCCCCATAGGAAAGCATTGAAAATCGTTTTCAATGCTTTCCTATGAGGAGACCTAATGCACATGTGTGGTATTGCCGCGCATGCGCATTAGGTCTCCTCGGCCGGTGGGCGGGATCAGTCTCGCCCACCAGCCGACGGAGACAGTAGGAGGAGCGGCGCGGAGGAGGAGACAGCGATGAGGGACATCGTCGCTGCCTCAGGTAAGTGACTGAAGGGGTTTTCACCCCTTCAGTAACCGGGGAGTGGGAGGTGGGAGGGAGAGGGTACCTCCAGTGCCAGGAAAACTGATTGTTTTCCTGGCACTGGAGTTTTACTTTAAGGTGTTAAGTAGGTTTAGTGACAATATTTACAATAATATTTACAATACTATCAAGATTGGAGATGCAAGTGATCTCTCAAAAATAATTTTCAAACAGACAATTCATACAGTTTGTTACAACTGACGTTGATCGTCCCCACGCAATATCAGAAAAAGTGTGTACGTGTATTAGGTAAAGTCTTTAAGTTAGAGGTTGCTAATTAACAAGTTAGGTATGCGTGTCTAAATTAAGCATCTTGAAACTAGGAATTCCCAACTCTAACCAGGTAAAGTCATGCAACAGGACAGGTGGCCTTTGTTTTGGACATAAGACCAGAACAGCATTCCCTTTGGCCAAATACATAATGAACAAGTGCATGAGAGAGACAAAGATAACCTGCATGTATTTCACAATTCTACCATACCCTAAGGCCTTCTATATACACTCACAGCCCATCCTCAAGAACACATCTCTGGATTGCAGTAAGCTTGGTTTCTTTTGGAACAGTTTAAAAGATCATGTAAGCATAATATGGTGAAATCCGAAATAAGATGGAGTCATATAAGAAGCAATATTGCATTTACAATATGAAATACATATAAAAAAAAATTAGAACATGAATGTATGTATGTTTGGTGCTTATTGGCTTGTTAAATCATTAGATGATAATTTCCCAAGTTGAAAATTTGGCAGCACACAATGGTCAATAAATAACCAAGAAAATGTATATTTTAAAAGGATATTACAAACTGTAATATAGAAATTGTTATATACATATATGCTTTGATTAACTTAAAATCTATTAATTGTGTAATCTAGAAAACAAATATACCATGTTATATGGTAGTGTAAAATGACATATTACTAATTTACAAGGCAGACTAATACATCAACTACACAAATAATGTAATTCTCATATGTTGATCCCTACCCAGGATGATTTTGAAAGATTAGTGACTATACTTTATGGGTTACAGACAGTAAATTATGTACTTAGGTTTATTGACACAATAAATAGAAAAATCCAACAAAATGTCTTATCTAGCCTTTATAGTACTTCATTACAAAATAATATATGGGTCACTATGTATAACAAATTTACAGACTTCACTTCTTGAACTGACCTTGAAATACCTCATGATGCTGATTAGATGTTAAATAATGCTATATGACAGCTGACTTGTTTAAGAGTGCTGTCAGAAAACACGTTCCGTGAAATAAATGGGACATGAATGTAACAAGGGCATAGCTACTGGACAATATGCATATTTTGTTTCTGCTTGAGATTTCTGATAAAAAATATTTTGTTACAGGTATTTGTATTGGGTTAGGTTAGTAAAAAGACCTTCTATTTCCACACAATTGTAGGTAATTTAAGGCACACACATGCAAAAAGATCAAAGAGTTATGGCATTATTGGTGACAATGCATGAACACCTCTCTAACATTTGGGGGAAATATGTTATATCACTATCAATGGCAGAGGGTAGAAAAACCCACATGTGATGTCCATAGTATTGGGTGTGGGCAGCTTCAATAGTCTGGAGGATAAAGGACCTAATGGACTATAATTTAATAAGATGCAGGAAAAGCAGTTCCAACATACCAACACCACAATGTGAATTCATCTAGAATTCATCTAGAAGAGTGCTTTAATGATGAATGCACATTGTGGGTAATGTCTTCTTACGTTTCACAAACTGCCTGGTACTAAAAAAAATATTCCCAAATAATTTCAAAATACTGATACACTGTGGTGTCTACTATTTTACAAATCTTTTTATAATGGATTATTTAGTACTCCAGAGTTTAGGATATTTGGTGCAACCCAACTGTGATTGATGCTTCTTCGAATCATTATTCTTGACTAAGGCCTTGATTTAATTTGTTTGGATCAACATCATAAATGATCACAATATGTTAAAAAAAAATGATGATGATAATGATTTATCTGTAAAATTCCCATAGACTTTAATGGTGACTTCTGTAGATAAATTTGAAATGTTATTCTAACAGATTGTGATAATTTATGAAGCTGATCCAATAAAATTAAACTGAGGCCTAATTTTGAAACCCATAAGTTTCATGATTCCTTTTTTGAGATTGTTTGATACTTTAACAACACAGATGGCCCTAATTCAATTATTATGCCACTTCTGAAGGTAATTGGTTGTTTATAATTTTTAGGGGCTTTATAACAAGGGTAAATGCTATGCATTCAATATCTGTTTTGTTTAACTAACTTTTAATAAATATATTTTGCACTTAAATGTGTTAGGCATATTGTGTAAAGCAAACTGAAAACAATTCAATAAAATCTATCTTAATTCCATTTTGTAACACTACAAAACATGGAAACACCATTACTTATGTAAAACATTTGTAGATAGATAGAATGACATATACATGCTGACAGGCACAAGGTCAGGCAGATAGATTAGTAGCTTGACTTACAGTTTGACACATGAATATAGAGATAGATTGTTCGATTATGAAGTCTTGCTTTTTCACAAATATGTATACACATATAAATATATAGCTCAGCAACTCTCTCTAAACCCTGTTTTATCCGTCCTAATACAGGAAAAAAATGTGAATGGCATCTACATGCCAAGAGATCATCTTGAATTAATTAAGAATCCAAGAAATGTCGAAGTGGACAACATAAATGCAGGACAGTCTAACAGTGATATTAGGCTGAAACCAGATCTAACAACTTTCAGAATCCTACCCTGGTTAGAAAAGACTGGCAGGGTAATTTGTGATACTTATACAATTTCAGGAAATCCTCTTTTAACCTCACCAAGGTATCTAGCTAAACAAATGCTTAATCAGCTGCAAGAAAGTGGATTTTCTCTGCATTCTGCTTTCACTTACGAGTTTTGTGCTTTTGGTGTTGCTGATATTATAAATTCCAAGTCGATAGCTTTTCCTGCTGCAACCTTGCTAACTGATCATGACCAATTATTCATGCAAGAACTTTTTGATGGAATGTATTATACAGGGGGGAGCATAGAGAGCTTTTCATCTTCCTGCGGGCCTGGACAAATGGAAATTTCCTTTCAACCTGAGTATGGTTTGACATGTGCTGACAATGCATTCACTTTTAGGACTGGCTTAAAAGAAATAGCTAAGAAGCATGGCTATATAGCAAGCTTCCATGCTGACACTGAAGGGTTCTATAATTCTGGGCCTTTATCACATTGTCTGTGGAATGCAAATGGAACTAAAAACTTATTTTCCAGTGACTGTCAAACTGAAGATCTTACGGAGATTGGCAAAAAATGGTTATCTGGTCTGCTTACTCATGCCGCTGCCATAAGCTGCATAGTTGCACCTGGAGTTAGCAGTCGTAAACATTTTTCTAGAGATGTGAAGGATTCCCAAGACCGTATCTGTGCTACTTGGGGATCAAACGATAATAGATGTGTATACAATATTAAATGTCATGGCTCCAAGGGCACATACATAGAAAACAAGTTAGGTTCAGCCACAGCAAATCCATATTTAGTACTTGCTGCCACTATTGCTGCAGGTTTGGATGGAATCAAGAGGAATCTTAACTTTTTTAATGGTGAAAATAGCAACTGTAATCTAGATAAATTGTCTACTGTACCACTGAAACTAGAAGATGCCCTTTCCTCATTGGAAGAAGACACATATATAACTGCAGCCTTGGGAGAGACATTCATAAGATATTTTGTTACTGTGAAACAATATGAGCTAGAAACAGAAGAACTAGATTCAGAGAGAAATACATTTCTAGAATACTTTATCTAGAACCAAAACATATTAAAATTGTTTAGTGATGTTAGATTTGTTCACAAAGATCTTACAATATAAATACATTAGCAATCTCAGATTTTCAGAAAGTTTGCTTTCTTTTCATATGGCAATGCATAATAATGACGGCAAATATATTTTCTATATTACAATGTGTCATTTTAATTTGACTTCTTAAAGCAAGTTCCATTGTTTCTATTGTTTTAAGAAGATGGTATGAAAAAGAAAGGAAAAATACGTATATAGAAGTATATATAATATACAAATTAAACATACTCCTTAATTATGCATATTTTCAGGTTTTTGAAAATGATCATGCAGTTAAATGAAACATATTTTAGAAAAACATTGAGGGCAATTCATTCCTGAAGAGACACATAGATATAAAAAAATTTAAAAGGGGGGGCGGGGTCTGACTAGCATGTAGGACAGACGTGCTTTAGCAGAGCTCCTCTGAAAACAGGGTGATTGGTGGGACTTCTAGCCCAACTAAACCTAAACTTGGCGAAAGCACTCAACTTACCTAAGCCACGATTGGGCAGGGATCCGACACAGTGGACTGTGACCCTCCTGAAGCCTGCTGGCCGCACTCCTCGCAGCATGAGGCCTAGCGTGGGTCGGGCGGGAGAGGCGGCCGATCTCCCGGTCTGGCACTGCGCGATGCCAATTCACGACAAGCAAGAGCCTTGTTACAACTCCCCCCCCGGACCTACAGGGGTGATCGTGGTTCACCCAAGTGAGGCAAACCTGTAATAGAGGGAGCATAAGGCGAAGCACCACCAAAACACCTTTGACCCAGTACGGCCCCCATCATGGCAGATGCCACATGTCTCTCCGACCCTACTGACTCAAAGCATGGAGTCCTACAAAAGCTGGACGCACTAATCACCAATTACTGTCGCAAGCTGGAAGGCAGGACACAGCCACTTGCCTCGCAGCAGTCAAGCAGCCACCTACCCAAGAAGCGACCTTCAACCTGGAAGAACGCCCCACAGATCCAACGAAGACGAAGATGCAAGGCGCACCAGAGCAGCATAAATCGACCGGCTCATTCACACCGCCTGGGTCCAGAGGGCTGCAAAATCCTACTCCACAACAGCTCCGGACTCGACAAGCAGATCGGCCCCTTCTACTGACACTTGGGCACAGAGACTCGCACTGCTTTGCTGTGATACAAAAATACAGGATACCCATGGTGGGCATTAGCGGCATGCAATACCAGCCTTTGCAACCAACTATGTCAGGGATGTTTTACTGCCCATCAGCACACTCCTGGATCTACCCGAACCTGGGAATCGTCTGACTTTCTGATATTTAAGCTTCAAATATTTTAGATAGCCACCATTAGATCTGTTTTACACCAATTTTATTTTTTATGCCATGCTCTTGTGTTTTTTTTTTAGCTCTCATTGTGCAAGGAGCAGTAGTGAGGTGAAACCTTTAGCTGTGTTAGTAACTGTCATCAAGTAGACCTAGCCCGTTCTCCATCTCATATACTATATAATGCACAGTTCTCCATGCCTAAAGTGTTTCATGCATATTGGAATTGTTTCTTTCCTGAATGAAGACATAGATGCTTAACTAAAACATGTACATAATGTCCATCGTCATCACTCATGGCTTAGCCACTTTGCAGGATAATAATACTATGTTGTTTCAAGCAGAGGTGAGTCAGGTTTGCCTGATTGTTTTCTTAAGGTTTCCATAAAAACGTGCAAATTACTCAGCTGCCTGTTATATGGAAGTTAACCCCCTTCGCTGCCATTACTGAACCCTATATAGCATGATATTACTGCTCCACACTCTAACTGTCACCAGCCTGGGACCTCCCTGGGGGCCTACCCTTGTCTTACAATCGTTACTTACCATTCTTATTAATTTGTCTATGACCTTCTTAGCCGTAGCTCTGTACGTCCTAACTTACTGTTAAAAGCAGGTCTTGTGATATAAACTGATGTTTTTAATTTGTTTTCTCTATAACATAAAAATGTGCTGTTTGATATGCTATGAAAATGATTGTTACTGCATTGCTTGCTTCAGCTGTTGTGGCGAAGTAAGCCTGTTTGCTATCCTAAGCACAACAAAATAGAATTAAAAAAAAGAAAAAAGAAAAAAAATCAGAGTATTAGTGCTTGATGTCACAAGTTCTTGATACTTTTTGTTACATTTGCTACAAAGTATGTATTTAGTAAGAAAAAAACATCACAACTTCTAACTCAGGGAAATCTCAGATATGTCTCATTAGTGGGTCTAAAGTTACAGCTAACCATCCAGGGATAAATGTCTAATTAATCCTACTTTCACTGTAATTTACAATTGTGCATTTACAATAGTAACATATATAAAGCATACAGGTTTAGTCAAAGGCTGTCTGTCTGTCAGATTAACAATGATAACCAACAGAGTCATTACAGCGACATGGAACCTAATGTTTTTTTTCCAGCTGTCTTGTCTTTAACCCCTTTTTTTTACCTGAATTATTATGACATTTTGCTTTCTGAGACTTAACGGGTTACTCTAACTTTTTTTTTTTTTTTTAATTCTTTATTTGTGATGTGCAGAAAATAAACAGGTACATAGAGGTGGCCACGGTAGCCGATGCAGACCTCTAGCAAGTGTACGTATAAAACAATGTCGTGGCACACAAATTTAAATAACATTAATAGCTGCACAGTTTTCGTTGGTGGTAAACATTTGAAACTAGTCAGTGATTAGTTATAAAACATAGTTAAACAGTTTAAACATAGTAGACAAATCAGTGGTTATTTATAATATATGATTGCGATTATGTTGGTGTGCATGTATACAGGTGAGTTTCGATTTATGTCAGCGGGTAATGCCTTTCTATAAGGAGGCACTGAAGGTGGACCTTTTCTCTGCCGCCACATGGGTGAACCATTGATGAACTTATATGGTGCTCTATACGGGGGGCAACCCTTGTAGCTGAAGGCTTATATCTGGTATCAGCTGCCCTGTGCCAGGGACGAAGTAACAGATAGTGCTAATTTGCAATCTGCACAAGAAAGCCACTAAGTGGACCCTATAACGTTCCACGACTTCCAGGAGGCTCAGCAGAGCCTGGTTCAACAGGCATAGTGACTTATAAAATATTTGCCGTCCTAAGTATATTAATGGTAGATAATCATTATTTAAACCCCCTTCTGCAGTTATGTGGAACGTATTTGGTCACGTATTATGGGCGCTTAGTGCAGGAGGGTTAGGGAGACCCATTCTATGCCAACCACAGCCACTGGCACCAAAGCGTCTTTCAAGATTAAGAGTTTGATGTTTCACGTGCTGCCTAGATTCCCAGGTAAGTGAGGGGATATGATCTATGCTAGTGTGCATCGCATCATGCCCTGTAGTATATGCAGTCTTTTGGGGGGAAACTGGCGATTATGCTGATGTGTGTCTGTACCTATGGGGTTTGTTCTAAATTATCTGGTAGTGCCTTTCTGGGGGGAGGCACTTAAGGTGGACCTTGTCTCTGCTGCAGCTTGGGTGATCAAGTAAGATGCCCATAATTCTGCTATACGGGGTACAACCCTTAATGCTGCCGACATATATCAGGTATGGGCTGCTATGGGTCCAAAAATGGAGCAACAGACATTACTAATTTACATTCTGCGTAAGAGAGTATCTGAGCAAATCCTGCTTCATAACAAAACTATTAGGAAGTAAAACAAAACCTGGGTCTATATGCTTAGTGGTGTTTAAAGTGTATGCTATCTAAGACATTATATAATAATTAAAACCTTGGCTGCAGTTATACGCCACGCATTTTGTCATATAGCCTATATGCTTAGTGTAAACAGGATAAGTAAATATATTCTATACATTCCATAGCTATTGGCAGGACATAAACACTCAAACTTTAGGGTTAGATCGTTCATTAGTTGCCTAGATACACATGTAGGCGAGGGGAAACTGTCTGCATACGTTTACTTCTTATCATGCCCTGTAATACTTGCAAGCTGTCAAGGGGACACTGGATGCTGAGAGAACTGGAAACTAAAAAAAAAAAACCAAAAAAAAAAAAGGAGTGGTCAAACACTGCGAACATGACCTGACTCAGTGGAGTAAGGTCCAAATCACGTATGTTTCGGTGCCGCTTCTGTCTCAGGTTCCTGCAGGGCCTGAAGCGCTTGATGTGCTTGTAGTACGCGGAGCTGTGTTCCCCGTGCGACGGTGGGTGTGCAGGCTGTTATCTTTGCCCCTTTCAAGTCCGTGAGGGGTTCTGTGGGTGTTGTGTTCACGGGCACGCACTGTCCCTGTTCCATTGTCACTGTCCATGGTGTCTGGTATGTCTTCCACGGGTTTCTGTCGTTGCAGCTGTAGGGCCCGAAGGAATTCCGCTGGGTCTTCGTCTGCAGACAATGTCAAGATTGAGTCTTTTAATGGGACTACCAAAGTACCCGCCACTCCCCATCGGTACCTGATGCCCCTATCTCTCAGTTGTCTTGTAATCGGCAAGAACTTCCTTCTTTCCACTAGGGTGAGGAACGAGAGGTCAGCATAGACCTGCACCTGATGATTGTCCACTTTGATGGAGGGAGTCTTCCTGGAATAGGCCATTAAGGCGGCCTTTACCGCAGTATCCCGGGTAACCGCTATTATGTCCCGTGATGCGTCTGCTGGAGCGGTCGGGGCTTTGCTTATCCTGAACGCTGCCTTTATCGGCCAGGCGTCATCTTCCTTTCTCGCCCCCATTAGCTCGGCCAAATTATTGACATAAGTCAGCAGGGCCTCCGTGCCCACGTCTTCTGGGGCTCCGCGGATGCGGACATTCCGCTTGCGGTGGCGTGTTTCCAGAGCTGTTACGGAGTGGGTAAGTCTGTGGACTTTAAGTGTTAACGTATCAATTTGTGTTTTGGCTTCAGCCAGCAGGGTGTCCCTTTCACCCCCTTGTGTTTCAACTTTGTCCAACCGCTCTTTGACGCCCGTTACCTCAGTTTGGACCCCCGTCAGATCCGCCTTCCACAGCGCCCTTAGGTCCAGGAGAAGTTTTTTAATGTCTCCCTTTGTAGAAGGCAAGTCGTCAGGGTCGGATGTTTCCGATTCAGACGGGTTTGCGACCTGAGGGTTCTCCCCTTCTGCGGATGAGTCTGAGTCGCTGGAACTTCGAGGCCTGTCCGGCGCCATTTTAGGCTGTGGATGCGGTTGCGGCCTTTCGAACGATCGCCTGATATCAGGCTGATAGGGGCTCTCCAGGCGGGCGATTTTTTTATTCTTTCTACCCATTCTACTGTTGAGGGGTTCCCCGCTTGATGTGGCTTGATTTACAGGTGATTGCTCTTCTTTTTGCGGCAGATATAGACTTTTTCCAGGCGATGAGGCAGGAGCTCCCTGAAAACACGTCTGCCATGCAGCTCGGCTAGCCACGCCCCCCTACTCTAACTTTTTATATAAAGCATTTTTAAGTTAACAATACCCTTCAGGACATTATTAGCTAGTCTCCCCTTTAATCTTGCAAATAAAATAGAAACCTGGAATTCAGTGCTGGGCGAAGATCCCTGCGCTGATTTCCATGACCCCTGTAAATGTCATTGCTGCCCACTCATACAGAAGCATTTGAGTGGATCTTTCTACAAGCTCAGAGTACATGTGCGCTCTCTGAGTCACGTAGGGGAGGAATCATTTTTTTTTTTTTTTTAAATTAAACATAAAAATCTTTATTTATATATTTTATATAGTAAAAACCAAAGAAAAACAAGTTACCTGTGCTTTCTCCTTAATCCCTATGAATTTTTAAACAAATGGAGTTTTTTTTAGTTACCTCCAATGGCCATGAGAAAATATATATTATTTATCTGATAATTACATAATATATAACTAAATACATTTTTGCTGCTCCTCGTTTATCTCTTCTTTCTTGATCTATAACCAAATTGTGTGGAAACGCGCCAATCAGTGTAATGTAAAATAAATACATCTTATTTAAATTTTACAGTAAACTAATTGGCCAAGTTTTGTGCCTTTTTGGTTTGTCCGAATCTGTTTTAACCAAAACGCCACATGGGTGAAAAATTACCCACCTCCCCATTTTTGTTTTTTTGTTTGATGAATTGATTTGGACGTGGCAACTGTTTTCATTGTGCACAAGTCTAATGTCTACTGCTTGTGTTTTATGGTTAATGGACTATAGATTAACCCCTTAAGGACACATGACGTGTGTGACACGTCATGATTCCCTTTTATTCCAGAAGTTTGGTCCTTAAGGGGTTAAAATTGCTAAAATCCTAATTTAAAATTAAAAATCAACCTAAATTAATTTTAAAGCTAAATGCAAGCTGCTTGTAGTTTAACAGAGCTTTTTGATGATTTGGATAGTTTAAAAAATAACATTGTCCCCACTATGTTTTTTATACTGGCTATTAATGAGATAGCTCAGTGATTAGGACTCCAGCCACCAGAGGCATTGACTGAGGGGACTGGAGCCCCAAATGTAGGACCCTATAGCCTTGGATCTCATCCCCCTCCCCCCCCCCCCCCATCTGCAGGCCTAGTACTACCTTAAAACATGGCACACTGGCCCATGCAGACGGGTGTCTTTATGAACCAAGAATCTTAATCATTAGCCGACTGCACCCTCTCTCCCTCTGATGGGTGCCGACCTGGTATATAGCTAATGCAAGCTCCAGGCAGTGTAGCACATTTCCACAGGTTACCATGGCAACTCTCTGATACTGTAAACCTAGCAGATGCGCACACACACAAAGACATCCACACCCTCAAAGAGGCAGACATCCACACCCTCACAGAGGCAGACATCCACACACACAGGCAGAAATCCACACACAAAGGCAGACACACATATACACAGGCAGACACACACACACACAGGCAGACAGTCACACACACACACAGGCAGCCACACACACACACACACACACACAGAGGCAGGCAGACAGTCACACACTCTCACACACACACACAGGCAGGCAGTCACACACACACAGACACACACACAGGCAGACAGCCACACACACACAGGCAGACAGTGTCACACACACACACACTGACCTGCTTCTTACCTCCACATCCCTTGGAGCTCCTAGAGACTGGTTGTTGGGGAAGCAGGGACTCCTTTCTGCTTCCTATGCTGCAGTTACCCGGGTAATTAAGCCCCACCCCTGCCGCACAGTAATCTCCACCGCTGCCGCATGCTAAGCTCCGCCCCACTGCAATATTGTGGTTTTTTTTGTTGGTGTTTTTTTTATAATCCCGGCCGGCCATGTGCGAGCTGTGTCAACTGCCTGGCACCCCTGCTCCCAGCTCGCATATGGCTGGACGGGATTACAGGAGCCTGATTAGTGATGATTAGGGCTGTCAGCCCAGCCCCAGGTGCCGCGGCCCACCGGGAAATTTGATGGCATGATGTAGGAGGGCCGTGCCCCCTCTGTGCCCCCTACCTAGTGGCACCCGGGGCGGACTACCTCCCCATCCCCTGCTCCCTCCTTAGTACGTCATTAGCTGTTGTGTCACTTTACCCCACTTTCTCTAGAATGTAAGCATGTTTGAGCATGAACCTCAACACCATCTGTACCTGTGCGTCCAACTCCTCTTGTTACGAATACATATCTGTTAGCTTGCCCATTGTACAGTGCTGTGGAATTTATTGGCGCTTTATAAATAATAATTATAATAATAATTTTTGGTATTAAATTGCCGCAGCTTATTAATGTACTTTTTTTTGTGCTTGCATGTTATCAGTATGGATATTTTGACTTTATTTTTTGTATTTACTTTGAATTCCTGATGATCAACAATTTAGTGACAGTGTTGCACTATTTTATATTAATTAGTGGTTCACATTATATGTATACGCAGATTGTTTTGTGCACTTTTGAGGTGATAATGATTATACATTTTTGGTGATTGTGGTTTAGAGAACACAATTGATTTAAGTGCATCATTTCTTTGGGGCGTACTTAATGTTTATTTATTTTTAAGTGCCTTGCAAACGTGTTTGGTGTACTTGAATGACCTGAGAGTGTGATAGTACACTTATAAGGAAAAGGGTTGTTTTAAAAAAAAAAAAATATATATATATATATATATATATTGTTTTCTTTGATTCTAAAAGTATACATCTCTCAGCTTCTTAGATATTTTAATTGAAATACATTATATATAGTATATAATATTTTTTAATTATAATGAAATATTAACTTTTACGTTTTAATGACTAAATTAAATATTTAATATAGTTGAAAAATCTAGTGTATAGGAAATGTGAAGGGTAGAAAAATCATTACGTTTATAGATGCAGGTCTCTCTTCTGTACTTGTTAGTAATTATGTTTTTATGTTTCAAGAAGTAGTGCAATTTCAGATAATGAACTTTGTATCACCTTAAGGCATTTTAATCATAGTACGGCTGTATTATGTACAAGAGCTAATATAATAAATCCCCTAAATGAGAGAAAATATATACAGTAAAGGATTATACTAGCCATTATTATTTTACTTAATTTAACATCAATATACAGGCAATATAGCCAGAATATGAAAATCTGCAATGCAGCAATAATGACATAACTACACTATAGAAATACCAGAACAAAAACAATTAACACTATATACTGTATTGTTTCCTATGTGTAGTTATATGTTATGGTGAACCTGATATGACATGCTTACTTTACTAATTTTCACTCTCCTAAATGGAGTTTAAAAATGTGTGTGAAGAAACAAATCATGTAAAGAATATACAGAGGGAAATATTGTCAAAACCATGTATTCATTTTCAACTCACATCAGAAAGTAGTTACATAGTTACATAGCTGAAAAGAGACTTGTGTCCATCAAGTTCAGCCTTCCTCTCATATGTTGTTGCTGTTGAGCCAAAAGAAGGCAAAAAAAAAACCTAGTCTGAATCGCTTCCAATTTTGCAACAACTAGGAACAAATTCCTTTTTGACCCCAAAATGGCAGTCAGATATCTCCTTGGATCAATCAGCTATTACCCCACTAATTAGAAATTATATCCCTGTATGTTATGTTTTTGGAAGTATTTGTACATTGCTGTTTAACCCCATAATGACACATGACATGTGTGACATGTCATGATTCCCTTTTATTCCAGAAGTTTGGTCCTTAAGGGGTTAAACATCTGTATGGATGATAAAACCAACTATTCAGGCAAATAATTTCACATCCTTATAGTTCTTACTGTGAAAAAACAACAACTTTTCTTTGCCTTAGATTAAATCTCCTTTCTTTGAGCCTAAATGTGTGACCTCGTGCCCTATGTATAGCCCTGTTTATGAATATATTTACAATTAATGGTTTGTACTGGCCCCAAATATATTTGTATAGTGTTATAATATCCCCTCTGAGGCAACGTTTCTCAAAATTAAAGAGATTTACATTTTTTGAACCTTTCTTCATAACTAAAATGTTCCATTCCTTTTATCATTTGTGTAGCTCGTCTCTGCACTTTTTCTAGTGCCATGAAATCCTTCTTTAGAACAGGTGCCCAATACTGCACAGCATATTCAATGTGCAGTTTTACCAGCAATTTATAAAGAGGCAAAATAATTTTTTCATCCCGAGAATTTATGCCCCTATTTATACATGACAAAACCTTACTGGCCTTAGCAACTGCAAATTGACATTGCATATTGCTGCCTTTTTTGTTGTCTGTAACAATTCCCAAATCCTTCTCGTGTGTTGTTATCCCTAATTTACTACCATTTAGGGTGTAAGTTGCTTGTGCATTCTTGGTCCCTGAAGTGCATAACTTAACTTGCTTGCGCATGCTTGGTCCCTGAAGTGCATAATAGTGCTTATATTTTATTACTTTGCAAAGTATTGTTTCATCAGCAAACACTAAAACATGGCTTTCAATACCTATTTCAAAATCATTTATAAATATGTTAAATAGAAGCGGTCCCAAAACAGAACCCTGAGGGACACCACTTACCACTTTTGTCCAGCTTGAAAATTTACCATAAATAGCTGTGTAATAGGGGGGTGAGGAAGCAGTGAGGGAGGGAAGAGGAAAGGTTTAGCTAGTCCTGATCTTGTGCAACCTAACAGATTTGCCCGTTTGAGTGAAGATGTTGGGAGCTTCAGCTCAGGAGTAGTTGTACTGCAGGAAGCTATTTCTTCTAACAGCCGTGGGAACAGCCCTACTAGTACAGGTGGGGCTGAGAGGGTAAGGAAGGTTAGACGGGTTGTGGTGGTAGGGGGCTCTATTATTAAGAGAGTAGATAGGGTAATCTGCCACTCTGATCATCTCAACCGGACAGTTTGCTTTTTCCCGGGTGCTCGGGTCCGGCATGTTGCCGACAGAGTGGGGATGACCCAGTTGTCATGGTCCATATTGGTACCAATGACAAAGTCAGAGGGAAAATGGAAGGTCCTAAAGAATGAGTTCAGGGAACTGGGAAGTAAGGTATACTTCCTATATATTACTTGTGCTGCGCGCTACAGCAGAAAGGCAGCAGGAGATTAGAGAGGTCAATGCGTGGCTGAAGTCTTGGTGCAGGAAAGAGGGTTTGGGGTTTTTAGAGCACTGGGACGATTTTGCACTTGGGTACAACCTGTATAGCCGTGATGGATTGCACCTAAATGGAGGAGGGTCTGCTGTGCTGGGGGATAGGATGGCTAGAAGGTTGGAGGAGATTTTAAACTAGTAGTAGGGGGGGAGGGTCAAAGCAATCTAGAAAATGGAGATAGGATAGAAAGGAGATGGGCTTTAGCTCAGGATAAGGGCAGTGGAGATGCAGGGAGGGGAAAGCTCAGAACAGAGGAGGTATGTACTATTGGTGAAAATTCACAAAAAGTACAAATGACTCATGATAATACTAAATGTATGCTTACTAATGCAAGGAGCCTATATAACAAAATGGGGGAACTAGAGGCAATAGCATACACTGAAAAATATGATATAATAGGCATAACAGAAACATGGTGGGATGATACACTTGACTGGGCAGTTAACTTAAATGGGTACACAGTATTTAGGAAGGATAGGAAAAACAAGAAGGGTGGTGGGGTATGTTTGTATGTCAACCATGAGTTAAAGTCAAATCTTAGGCATGTGGAGTGTGACGAGGAAAATGTGGAAGCTTTATAGGTAGATATCTGCTTGGGGAAATCAATTATTGGTTGTGATATGTTATAAACCACCTAATGTAAATATTAATGAGGAAGAACAGCTGTTAGAGCAAATTGGGAAAGCTGCAAATTGGGGTAACACGATAATTATTGGAGATTTTAATTACCCAGACATAAATTGGGATAGAGTGACTAGTACTTCAGCAAGGGGAATCAGGTGTTTTAATGTGTTAAATGACACCTTTATGTCACAACTGGTACAAGCACCAACTAGAAAGGATGCTGGTTTGGATCTCGTTATAACAAACAATGTTGATCTTTTGACCAACATTCAAGTAGGGGAGAATTTGAGAAATAGTGATCACAATATGGTAATTTTTTAAAAATAAACTCAAAAAAGCAAAAGCACGTGTTGTATACTAAAACGTATAATTTAAAAAAAGCCAATTTCAATAAGATTAGGGCAGTTCTACAACATATTGACTGGCATAAACTCCTTAGTGAAAAACAAAAACAAAATTGAGGATTCAAACAAATACTAGAAAGGTACATTTCTCAGTATGTACCATTGAATAATATAAAAGAAACTAATTGAAACCAATGTGGCTTAGTAGAGAAGTAAAACAAGAGATTAAAAATAAGAAAAGGGCATTTAAAGCATTTTAAAGCATTTAAATCGGACAAATCAGAGGCATCCTATAGATATAAGGAAGCCAATAATGCTTGCAAAAAGGCAATTAAAGAGGCTAAACTAGAAAATTAGAAATTGATAGCCAAAGAATGCAAAACCAACCCCAAAAGTTTTTTCAAGTACATCAATTCTAAAAAAAAACAAAAAATGAAAGTGTAGGTACACTGGAAACAAAGATGGGTCTGTTAGCTAATGAAGACCAGGAAAAGGCAGAAATGTTAAATAACCATTTTCTTCAGTATATATTAATGAGCATCCTATGGTAAGAGATATGCAAATGATTACTGCAAGAAATTGCAGATAACATGTGATTGGATAACTCGAGACAAGGTACTACAGCTGTTAAAGAAAATTTATGTAAATAAAGCTCCGGGGCCTGATGGTATTCATCCACGAGTACTTAAGGAGCTAAGTGGGGAAATAAGTTAACCTCTGTATTTATTTTTTCAAGATTCTGTTGTTTCAGGTATTGTACCAGAGGATTGGAGGAAGGCAGATGTTGTTCCTATATTTAAAAAGGGTTCAAAATCCTTGCCTGGAAATTATAGACCTGTGAGCTTAACTTCTGTGACTGGGAAAATATTTGAAGGGCTATAGATAATTGAGGATATAAAAAGACAAATAAACAATATTCCAAGAGAGAAAACATATAAAAATCTGGAATATATGAGTACTAAATGGTACTGCAGGGGTTATAGATCGGACAAAATGCTAACTAATAAAGTGAAAGTGAAAAAAAATGTAGTATATAAATATATATAAAAAAATAATAACAGAAGACGAACCTCAAATATCTCCCCCAAAAATAGGAGATGCCTTTAATACCTATTATCAAAAATTATATAATATTCCAGATTCAAATATGGATGTAATTGAACCACATAAACCCAATGAGATGAGAATTATTACAAAAGAACAACTTAAAGAATTAAATATACCTTTTACAGTAAGAGAAATGTCAACAGCTATAAATCTACTAAAAAAAGACAAAGCACCTGGCCCAGATGGTTTCCCAAATATATTTTATAAGATATTTATAAAATAAATAATGGAAGAATTGACTAATACATTTAATGAGATGGTAAAACAAAAAACTATGTCAGAAGAGATGCCGTATGGAAACATTCCTATTTTAAAACCTGAAAAAAAAAAAACTAACAAACTATAGACAAATTTATTTGATACATTCGGATACAAAAATATATGCATCGATATTAGCCAATAGAATACAAAAGATATTAACAAATTTGATTCATTTAGACCAGACGGGATTCATAAAAGGAAGATCCTTGGTAAATAACATAAGAAGAATGATAGATATCTTAGGCAATGTAGACAGATCGGGAGTCCCATTTGTAGCCCTATCATTAGGGTCAGATGGGACTACCTGAAGTCAATATATATAGAACGGGGACTGACCGGATGGATATATGATGTGATATGGGCATTATATACAGATCCTAAAGCAAGAAGGATGGGGGACTGCAGGGGAGGATATCCTCAGACTGGTTTAGGATGACTAACGACACTAGACAGGGGTGCACCCTGTCCCCATTATTATATGTAATGTCCATCGAGTCTCTAGCAGATGATATTAGAAATAATACAAACATGAAAGGGTATGTAAGTAATAGGAGAGAATATAAGATCTCGCTCCTTGCGGATGATGTCCTTATAACACTGGAAGAGCCGATATCTTCATTTAAAGAATTGATGAGAAGTATAACTGAATATAATAAACAATCTAACTATAAATATCGACAAGACATTGATTATAGATTAAAAAAAAAACTATGTTTAGACATGAAAAGAGAGATGGAGAGTACATACAAGATTAAATGGGCAAAAAACAAGATCCAACACTTGAGTATAAAATTAACAAGAAATCCTAGATAAATAAAGTGGATATCAAAGAAATTAGAGTACTCTCCCGCATCCGCACTTCTACATATAGGATGGCAAAAAATATAAATTAGATCTAATAATCCATATTCTATTCGCAACAAAATTACATATAGCTAAATATTGGAAATCTAATCATCCACCAAAATTAGTAGATATAAAACTCCAAATTATAAACTAGTGCCAAATTGGAAAGTATGGATAGAAAAGATCAAAAAAGAGTAATAATTACAAAGAAAATGAAAGGAAAAGGGGAAGGAAGAGTACAAATTATACGTAAAACATAGATTGTAGAGGTAAATGAGTTACTAGTATGTATGATACAGGATAACAGGAAACAAAATTATGAGAGTTTTATGTAGGTGTGTTATGTGTTATAGTCCTTTATACCTATTATATGATCCAGGAGAGAAAGATGAAAATACAACTTTAAAGAAAATCTAATATAATATACTATGCCAACACTAGTTAATAGGATAAAGGAATGTATTGATGTAGTGATGTATGTTTTTAGTTTTTTGTTATGTTAAACAGTTATTGACTCAAGATAGAATGGGATCTATTAAAAATGGAACTACTTATTTAATATAAAGCCCTGTGAGAACACCTTGCCTTGGGACTCATTACAAATAAATGTAATATAGATGTGATAATATTTTGAGGTTAGGAAGACAGATGCAGTATACTCAAGGTTTCATGATGACATTAAACTGGGCTTCATGGATGGCCAGATATCCCAATTTATAGCTTTAAAAAACGCTCAGGAAGTAAGTGAGTATTCTCCCTCAATTAGTATTTTTATCCTTTTTGTTTTTCAAATATAAAATCAACTTAATTGGGAATGTCTTGCTCTATACTTGAGGTGTTTCATATGTTTTGTCTTATGTGTCTTTTATGTAATGCATTTATAAAACATTAGAAATATAAATAAAGATTAAATGTAAACATTTTTTTTGCAAAGATATGCAACAAGAAATTTAAATAAAACACCAACACTGACTCAATCGTGTTCTCAAAAAGAGGAATGAAGTAATTAAAACAAATGAAAGATGCAATAGAGTTGTAAAATAGCATGTAGACTACTAATAAAGAAGTCAACAACTACGAAGAAGGGCTTAACAAAGGTCTCCAAGGGTACAGTGTCCTTGGGGGGTTCTAGGCACCCAATTAGGAGGAGATGTCAAAAAATATATACAAAGATAAACCACAATACAGAACATATAAATAACAAAATATCTCAAATATATATATATATATATATATATATATATATATATATTCATACACAAATATATACGATCCTGCTCTCACATTTGTAGCATAAGTGCCATGAGGCTCTTTCAGCCAAATCAACATAAATCTCCACGGAGAAAGGCACACATAGAAACATAGAATGTGACGGCAGATAAGAACCATTCGGCCCATCTAGTCTGCCCAGTTTTCTAAATACTTTCATTAGTCCCTGGCCTTATCTTATAGCTAGGATAGCCTTATGCCTATCCCACGCATGCTTAAACTCCTTTACTGTGTTAACCTCTACCACTTCAGCTGGAAGGCTATTCCATGCATCCACTACCCTCTCAGTAAAGTAATACTTCCTGATATTATTTTTAAACATTTGTCCCTCTAATTTAAGACTATGTCCTCTTGTTGTGGTAGTTTTTCTTCTTTTAAATATAGTCTCCTCCTTTACTGTGTTGATTCCCTTTATGTATTTAAATGTTTCTATCATATCCCCCCTGTCTCGTCTTTCCTCCAAGCTATACATGTTAAGATCCTTTAACAGTTCCTGGTAAGTTTTATCCTGCAATCCATGAACCAGTTTAGTAGCCCTTCTCTGAACTCTCTCTAAGGTATCAATGTCCTTCTGAAGATACGGTCTCCAGTACTGCGTACAATACTCCAAGTGAGGTCTCACCAGTGTTCTGTACAATGGCATGAGCACTTCCCTCTTTCTACTGCTAATGCCTCTCCCTATACAACCAAGCATTCTGCTAGCATTTCCTGCTGCTCTATTACATTGTCTGCATACCTTTCAGTCATCAGAAATAATCACCCCTAAATCCCTTTTTCCTCAGATGTTGAGGTTAGGACTCTATCAAATATTCTGTACTCTGCCCTTGGGTTTTTACGTCCAAGATGCATTATCTTGCACTTATCCACATTAAATGTCAGTTGCCACAACTCTGACCATTTTTCTAGTTTACCTAAATCATTAGCCATTTGGCTTATTCCTCCTGTTACATATCCCTGTTACATATCTTAGTATCATCAGCAAAAAGACATACATTACCATCAAGACCTTCTGCAATATCACTAATAAAAATATTAAAGAGAATGGGTCCAAGTACAGATCCCTGAGGTACCCCACTGGTGACAAGCCCAAGCTTCGAATATACTCCATTAACTACAACCCTCTGTTGCCTGTCACTCAGCCACTGCCTTACCCATTCAACAATATTGGAATCCAAACTTAAATATTGCAGTTTATTGATAAGCCTTCTATGTGCAACAGTGTCAAAAGCCTTACTGAAATCTAGGTAAGCAATGTCTACTGCACCACCCTGATCTATAATTTTAGTTACCCAATCAAAAAAATCAATAAGATTAGTTTGGCATGATCTCCCTGAAGTAAATCCATGTTGTCTCTGATCTTGAAATCCATGTGTTTTTAGATGTTCAACAATCCTATCCTTTAACATGGTTTCCATCACTTTCCCCACTACTGAAGTAAGGCTTACTGGCCTATAGTTGCCCGACTCCTCCCTATTACCTTTCTTGTGAATGGGCACAACATTCGCCAACTTCCAATCTTCTGGGACTACTCCTGTTATCAATGATTGGTTAAATAAATCTGTTAATGGTTTTGCTAGTACACCAATAAGCTCTTTTAATAGCTTTGGGTGTATTCCATCAGGTCCCATTGACTTATTTGTCTTTACTTTTGAGAGTTGAAAGATAACCTCTTCCTCTGTAAACTCACGTGTAATAAATGACTCATTTATCCTTTTTCTCAACTGAGGTCCCTTTCCTTCATTTTCATTTGTAAATACCGAACAAAAATAGTAATTGAGGCAGTCAGCTAGACCTTTATCCTCTTCTACATACCTTCCTTCTTTTGTTTTTATTCTAACTAATCATTGTTTTACTTTTATTTTCTCATTTATGTATCTAAAAAAAGTTTTGTCCCCCTTTTTTACTGACTGTGCTATTTTCTCTTCTGTGTGTGATTTGGAAGCTCTTATAACTTGCGTAGCCTCTTTCTGCCTAATCTTATAGATCATTCTGTTTTCCTCACTCTGGTTTTTTTTATAATAACTAAATGCTAACTTTTTGTTTTTTACTATTTTGGCCACATCTGCGGAGTACCACAGTGGTTTCTTGAATTTTTTTGCTTTTACTGACAAGCTTAATGCAATTTTCTGTTGCCTTCAGTAGTGCAACTTTTAAATAATCCCATTTCTCTTGGAAACCATTTAAATTGCTCCAGTCTGATAATGACTCCTTTGCACATATTCAAATTTTAGAAAAGTCTGTTTTTCTAAAGTCTAAAACTTTTGTTTTTGTGTGGTGTGACACGCTGGGCTTTTTCAAGAAAATTATTTGTCTTTATTCATAACACACGGGTTACAACTAATTATTCGTCTTTATTCATAATACACGGGTTACAGCAGGACGTTTCAGTCCTTAATAGGACTTTCATCAGGATACCCCATAGCTCCAAACACCATCTTTAAAAAGCAAAAAAGTGGACACTTGTAAAGGTGAAGAACCCTCCCCCTTGGCAAAGGTAATACCTGTGATCAAAGATCCAGACTAAACAGTGCAAACTGTAGATTGATGAGCCACATGTGGACCACAAAACTTCACTTAAGCACTAAGCACTAAATTGTGTGTTTCATGTGAATATGAATATAACTAGATACAATCCATGTATCATAGTGTATAAGATACATTATATAAATATTAAACAAGAAAAAATGTGACAGATATGTGAATCGTATGATATCACCCTTGGTGTAACTAAAAGTGAAAAGTGAAATGATATATATGCATGCAAGACAATTTACATACATAATATATAAAAAAAATAGAGTGGAAGCTTGATATGGACTAAATCGTTAGGACAGTGAAGGGGATAACCCTGATTAAAGAATATAAGTAGAGAAGGAGAGAAACACTGTCCGATGCTAGGATAATTTAAAACATAACTTTTAATCTTAGACAAAATAAATAAAATAATAGTAAAAAAAAATAAACCTAATTGTATAAAAAAGAGGATATATAAAATTAAAAAGAATATTTAACTAATAGACACAATGTCCTTGGACAAAATGTCTATATGGACAGACCTAAAGAAAGATATATATCTTAGCTTTCTATGAAATCTAAAGTCTCATATAGCAGTAAGGTCTACAAATGCTATTGAACGTAACTTATAAATGTGGCAATAAAGTGTATAATTGTTGTAGCAACATCAAGAGCATGGATTTATTAGTAACAGTAACGTTAATGCCAAGGAGAGTAAGTTCAACAGTAAATATATGTTGCCTAAACGGTTGTTTTGTCAGGACTGTATATACTGTGAAAATGCTTGTGAATATGGTAAGACTTTAAAAAGGAGATTTGTGTTTTTCGGTCTGCTTATTAACTCCACGCATTTACTGAATTGTAAGAAATGCTGGAGATGGTAAAAGTCTGTTAGTGCTAGTTGGCGTTACAAATAGAATTGCTGAGTAAATCTATTAGATAAAAGTAACTTGAATCTGTGCCTTCGAGGGCACCTTGCTGTATTAACAGCTATAAAGCTGACTTTATATCAGAAAAATACTATCTCACGCTGGCTTTCATAAAAATATATATAATTATGACATCCTAATTGACTAATAGATACGTTTAACTTTGCCTTCAAGGGCACCTGTCCATAGATGATAACTTCTCAACTAGCTTCACTAACTCAGAACTACCTGCAAGACACAACACTGCATCAACTGAATGGCAAGTGTTTGTCTGCAGTATATAACTGCACTGTTAGTGCCCGCCATGGTTTTACAATTAGGTCCCCCCCCCCCAATTTTTATTTATAGCCCCCACCCACCGCTCAGGGGTGGGTGCCGGGGGGAGGACAGTAGGACCCCCCTCCACATTCTTATTTAGGGCCACCACCCGTCGCACCGGGGTGGGGGCCAGGAGGGGAGGACATTAGGTCCTCCCCCAATTTTTATTTATGGCCCCCACCTGTCACACAGTGGTGGGGGCAATAGTTTTTGTTTGTTTTTTTACAGTGAGCAGCCACTGGCTGCTCACTGTTTACTAGACACACCCCTTCTCCCGGTATAGCGAGTGGGGGCTGAATTTACTAAATGTGGCTGAAAGACCAATTTAGGTGACCAATTTAGGTCTTTCAGCCTTTTGGTAGATAGCTCCCTAATACCGTGGGAATTAGGGAGTTATCTACTAAGCGGCTGCTTATTTTATGTTATTTTTAAGTGATTTCCCTATCCACATTTGTTTGCA
Organism: Pelobates fuscus; assembly: GCF_036172605.1. NCBI lineage: Eukaryota > Metazoa > Chordata > Amphibia > Anura > Pelobatidae > Pelobates > Pelobates fuscus. The sequence continues at coordinate 172,543,410 of NC_086318.1, read as the reverse complement.
GGGCACTTGTCCTACTCTTACCCCCATTTTACTTCCTTTTGCAGCCCTCTAGCCCTTTCCAGGAGTTTTTTAGAGGCATTTTTGTGGCCAAAAGTTCGGGTCCCCATTGACTTCAATGGGGTTCGGGATCAAGTTCAGGGTCAAGTTCGAGCCCGAAACCGGACTATAATAAAAAGTTCAGCCAAACCCGCCGGACCCGAACATCCAGGTGTCCGCTCAACTCTAAACAGAACTAGACCCATAGCACTGTCATTTATACAAATAAAATATTGTAACTAAGGCCACAAAGTGGCGATATAAGCTCAGTAACCTGCTACTAGACGTTAAACAAAAGGCGGACATCCAGACAAACTGAGGGGAATAAAATGAAAAGTCCACATCCTAAATTTGTAAGTGAAAATTTCGTAAGGAAATGAAAAGTGCCGAACGCGTCATGAAATAGAATGATTCATGCAAACCGTTAATGAATATACATTAGGTGAGACATTCAAACAGCCGAATACTCCTTTGGTAAATGAAAAGCCAAAATGCCACAAGTTTGAAACAAATTAAAAGTGTACGTGGCAAACCCAGTGTTTTATCTGTGTGGTGGTAGGGGTCTTTACCACCTACAACGTGGTGCAGAGGGAAACCTGGTAAGTCAATGGGTTCCGTGCCCCCGGTCACACATAGCGGGTAAATGCTGCAGACGGTGTGCAGAGAGGCACCCAACTGTAAAGGCTCTCTGTTTGGCATGAAGAGACACGAAGTCAGTGGACAACAGGCGCCTGGCAGAGGGGACTCTCAGCGAGAGCAGGATCTCCGTGAAGCTATGCCATTCAGGATCATCTGCAGACTTGATTTGGAAGTGAAACCCGACCCAGAAGTGAAAACCCACAGCAACGCTGGAACTCAAGTGCAGGTAAGGGGAGGAGGTCTGGGCTTAAATAGGCCAGACAACTCCTCCCACAACTACAGGCTGACACCTTTACATATATGTAAGTTAAGTGTTAAATGAAGGGGGGGAATGAAATCCTTTTGTTGAGTCCCATGAGACTCAGTGTTTTTTTAGACAGTTTATACAGAATGCCTCCCTACAGTGTAGATGTAAATCCCTTCACAAGGTTGTTCTGGTATATGCTGAATACCCATAAACCTTAGGCCAGCTGCCAACGCTCCATGATTTTCTTTCAGATATCTAGAGAGGGGAGTTTCCATTCTATTCAGGAATGCAATATTTAAATTGTCTAAAGATCTTGCCTACATATAGTAGACTACAGGAGCATGTTAACAGGTATATCACTCATGTGGTACAGCAATTAAAAAAGGAATGTACTTTGAATACTTCAATGTTTTGACTATCTAGATTTAGAATGTTGAGAAATACATTTACAGGCTGTATATCAGCCACATAGTAAAGTACCAACAGGTTTGGACAGCCATGTGGAATAGATAGTCTCAATATGGGTTAAGTGACTTGGCACCAGGGAGTCCCTCAAGTTTTTTCCTCCTAACTGTAATAGATGGACTTGTATATGACCCTGTCTCAGCTTGGTATCCAAAGTTAAAACTGGCTAATAATTATCCAAAATACATTGCATAATGGGCCAACCTTCATCTAATGTCGTTATAAAACTAATTGGCTGGACTTTTTGTCAAGGTTTTTGATCTGCCAAGAAGTTTTCATTCTTCGTATTCAAGGCGTGCAAATAAGTGGGGTTCAGGCAATGAACAGCCTATCCCTTTTGGTGTTATGTTCTATGAAGATCATTGTATTTTACCTTAACGTCATTGACAGATGATCAATTATGTCTAAATAGTAACTATTGGCTAGTGGGGATGCTTTGCTTCAAGGATTTTGGATGATGGTTTTGCCAATTCAGGAGAATATTGCAGGTTGTCTCTTTACTAACTAGAGTAGTAGATATTATGAGGTCTTCCTGGATGGATATTGTAAGATCTAGAAAATTGACGGTACTTATTATTGTTACATACTCCAGAAAGCAATGTATCGTCAATGGACCTACGCCACAAAAATATGTTCCTTTTTTTTTTTTCATATATCGTTTTTATTGAAAGATGTTCATTTGTGCATTATTACAACAATATCTCACATGCAACTTGCGATCGGGTCTTATACATTGTCTTCATGTTGCGTTCTGCATTAACAATTAATTCAAGCTAATTTGTGTGCTTACATTCAGTTTTGTAGTCATTTTATGTTTTTGAGCTGAAAATCTTATCCTGCAGGACTGAGTCGCATATTCAGTGCACAAGTCCCTAAGCAATGCACCGTGATCGTCAAGTGGTTGCTTGCATGTTTTATTTAACCATACTATAGATTCAAACATTGTATTAACATAGTATCAACATGGGGGGGGGGGGGGGAGGGCAGGAATACAGAAAGGAAACATTAGGGGTAGTGGGTTCACATTGTTACTGGTCCGTTACCATGTCCTGTTGTCGGTGTTCCTAAACCTTTAGTTGTCTTTAGTTGGTAGTCCCGCAGTATTTTGTGTTCTCATTGATAGTTTTGTCAGTCAGTTGTTTCTCTGTGGCTCTGCCTTTCCCTTTGCTGTAGCCTTGGTGTGCCCTGCTAGTCTATCCGCTCCAGGGTTCCTTTTCTAGTTTTTGTCGATGACCTCTGCTGCTGTCCTTGCAGTCCAGCTTTCCCAGTCTCAAGCATATTTATTCTCACATCCCTGTAGTCTACATGCCATCTTTTCAGAGGAGCTAATGATGTATAGCTGATACTCTCCATTGAGGGGACCATTTTGCTCTTCCAGTAGAATGCTAAACTAATTTTCCAGTAGAATGCTAAACTAATTTCTGCTACCATGAGAATGTTGAGTATCACCTTTTGGTTGGGGTCGTTCACTAACCCCGGGATTACATGTAGGAGGTAGCATTTTGGGTTTGTAGGGAGGTACCAGTGTGTAGTTTTGGAGACAAGTGATCCCACCCGCTCCCATTAATTCCCTAAGGATGGGCAATCCCAAAATATATGCAGCATAGTGCCTATCCCTTCTTCACACCTCCAGCATAGCTCCGACGCACCACTGTAGATGCGCGACAACCTATAGGGCAACAGATACCACCTCATTGTGATTTTACAGAAGTCCTCCCAGAGTGATAAGCTCCTTGAGGCTCGTTTAGTGTTCGCCATGGCTTCATGCAATTGTGACAGTGAGATTGTGCACCTCCCACTGGGTCATGTAGGACATCTTTTCTTGGGCCAGTCCCTGGAGAAGAGCATTGTAGCATAAGGATAGAGGTTTTACTAGCGTGGACGACAGTATATGTGGCGGATTCAGCACCGCTATAGGGAGTAGGTTCCGCGCTGTGTTCATCTTATCTGATAGGATGTTTTTCACCCTCAGATACAGAAATAAATCCCTCAGTGGTAGAGAGTATTTCTGTTGGAGGAAAATCTGTTGGAGGAAAATCTCCCACTCTAACAGGTCCTCTCTGCACTCCTTTAGCGACCCATGGTTTTACCGTTAAGTCAGGGGATAGAGCCACCAACGACTCCACCGGTGCTAAGTGGAATATAGATTCTGGTTCTATAATGCTTTGACACCAGGATTTCCAGGACTGTACTAGGAACTTTGAGCATTGCAGCATGTATGTTTCTGCTACCAGGGGGATTGTATTTGTCCACAGAGAATGTGCAAGATCGTGTGGGCGCAAGCATGCTTTCTCCAGGGGCAGCCATAGCGGGCATTGGCATGTATGTGAGAGCCTTAGAATGCATATACCCTGTGCTAGCGCAGAGGCCCTATAGAAGGCTCTAATGTCAGGCAGGCCTAATACCCCCTTTCCATAGGGAAGCCCTAGTTTGCGGTGCACCACTCGAGGGGGTTTCCTCTTCCATATGTAAGATTGAAATTAGTTGATGAGCTTGTTTGATAGTGCTATTGGCAGTGTTCAGAACAGGTAGAGAAATTAAGGGCAGTACCATCATTTTTAACGAATTCGTCCCAGCCAGGACACCTCTAGGTCAGCCCACCTCTCCAGCAAAGCTTTGATTTTATGTAACACCGGATGGGATATTTTGAATTGTACCCCAGGGTATTTAGTTAATTGTACCCCAGGGTAGGACAGGGTTTTCTTCCACCAATCAAAGATAAATTGTTTCTCCAGCTTAGCCACTGTAACTTGTGGGAGATTTATGGATAGTGCCTAGGTTTTGGTCATGTTGTTTTTGTAGTAAGAAACTCTGCCATATGTTCCCAGGAGTTCTAGAAGTTTCGGGATAGAGTTTACTGGGTCTGTTAATGGTATATAGCTGTTTTTCCGTCACCGGCGCATCGGTGTGGTGACACACGTTTTGCTCTAGCTCAGGCTGTAATTAACCTTCCTGAAATGACAGCAGGCCATCGTCGCCATCTTGGGTAGGCCTCAAGTGGTCTTTATTAGTCCTATGGAGCAGGTCCATGAGTTTTGTCTGCTTTGCCAGTTCCATTGTGAATATCGAGGCAGGAGGCTTATGTGTAGTCTTTAGGCAGTGTTTTGCTTCGGTTTATCAGGCTTTTGGGTCATTGAGTACCGGAGCACTCACTCCATGTGTCCTTTTGCCTTGGAAGTCATCCATGCCCCCCACTAAAATATATTCTTAATGAAATTACTTAAAAAGGGTGCTGCCATGGTATGTTACTCCCACAGACCAAGGTACAAGTTTAAGTATGAATGAGCACAAGACATACCTATGGCAATCCCCTTGATTTGATGATAAATGTGTCCATCGAAGAGAAAGAAATTACTAGTTAGGACAAATTGTTGTAAGGTGAAGACCAAATTGACAAAGTTCATATCAAGACAATACTTAATGGGCTGAATGGTTAGTTCAAATAGTATGGGACTATATGGTGCCTTGACGTCAAGGCTACATAAGATAGCGGGAACTTTGAGGTTATTCATAGTATGTAAGGTACATTTTGTATCAATCAGAAATTATGAAAGTTTCTTACTGAGGGTTTCAAAATCCAGTCAATATAAATGTTAGGGTTTTGAGTTAGAGTCTTGTTGCCAGACATGACTGGCCTGTAAATGGATCATTAAGATTTTTATGTACTTTGCAAAGGCAATAAAGTGTGGCAGTGGTGTGTATGGGACACCACATTAGACAAACTCATATTTCTTCATTTTCTCTGTAAATAGATCTTTCAAGTCAAGGAAGAATAAATGGGATGGATCTTTAGGTATGAGTTTGAGTCTCAGTCATAGAGATGTAATGAGACCAATCCATTATAGCAACATTGCCACACTTATCTGATGACTTAATGATGATATCATGGTTATTCTGAACATCCTGAAGTGCCCTTTGTTTACCTATTGTTACCGGGGGAATAACAGGAACAAACCGCAGAAGCCACACATAGAGATATGGACACAAGTCTTCAGGAAGCAAGAGGCCTTTATTAACATACCGATCGGGTCTCAGATTGACTCCTGTTCCAAAAATATCTGAGAGGCAGAAAGCATGGTGCATAGGACTTTTGATAGCAGCATATCCCCTCCCATACAGTACAACCCCTCCTTTATTCCTCAGACCAATCAGCACACAGGCTATTCAGGATCACCTTATATGGGCAGACCACATGGCTTGTTGAAGACAAAGGAATTTACTAACCACTTCCACACATGCTCAGTATACTGATGACTCATCCAACTGTTTGTAATCAGATACTAATTAGCATATGCCATGTGGAGATTTCGGCCTACTAATTTTGGGGTTCCAACTCCAATAATGTTGGATCAATTAGTTCCATTTCCCTACAAACCATCTCCACAAAAACCTCAATATTATGATAATTGTTAATGGGGGGTATATATTTGGTTGTACGGACCAATTATAATCCTTAACTGTCAAGCCCTCATATTTTGCTTTTTGTTGCTTACAAGCTAGATTGTATTTATTTAGTGCTTGCTTACGGGCGAAGAAGGAATTTCCTAAGTCTACCCAGATTTATCAAATGGTGGGCCAGGGACAAAGACAGGCCTTTGGACAGGATGTTAGTTTGGCATGTAGCAAGTGTTGTATAAGACAGGTTAATCACTTGAAGTCTCGGTACTTCTGTAGTTAGCATTTCCAGCATCTGTCTGTCCTGGGCTGAGATATCAATTATGTCTTTGGTCCCTAAAACGCCTCTGTTTGTTTGTCAACTCTCTTGATCCTTTTACATTTTCATTATAGCCTGCCTGTCTGGAGCTATCTTTCAAATATTATAGATGCTTCTTGTATTTTAGTTGATTAGTACATTTATCCAAGTTGTTTTTTTAATTATCACATTTGTGTAAACATGTTATACTCAATCAAGTAGGTGTGTACGGAGTGCTGTCAATCTCCAACCCCAGGCTGCCCACTGGAGGAAATGCACATGGCTAACTGCCTAATGACACTTAAATTAGAAAAATGGTCAGAGTTGTGGCAGCTGACATGTGGATAAGTGCAAGATAATGCATCTTGGATGTAAAAACCCAAGGGCAGAGTACAGAATATTTGGTAGAGTCCTAACCTCAACATCTGAGGAAAGGGATTTAGGGGTAATTATTTCAAATGACTTAAAGGCAGGCAGACAATGTAATAGAGCAAGAGTAAATGCTAGCAGAATGCTTGGTTGTATGGGTAGAGGTATTAGCAGTAGAAAGAGGGAAGTGCTCATGCCATTGTACAGAACACTGGTGAGACCTCACTTGGAGTACTGTACACAGTACTGGAGACCGTATGTCCAGAAGTATATTGATACTTTACAGAGAGTTCAGAGAAGGGCTACTAAACTGGTTCATGGATTGCAAAATAAAACTTAAAAGGAAAGGTTTAAGGATCTTAACATGTATAGCTTGGAGGAAAGACGAGACAGGGGATATGATAGAAACATTTAAATACATAAAGGGAATCAACACAGTAAAGGAGGAGACTATATTTAAAAGAATAAAAGCTACCACAACAAGAGGACATGTTTTATATTAGAGGGGTAAAGGTTTAAAAATAATATCAGGAAGTATTACTTTACTGAGAGGGTAGTGGATGCATGGAATAGCCTTCGAGCTGAAGTGGTAGAGGTTAACACAGTGAATGGGTTTAAGCATACGTGGGATAGGCATAAGGCTATCCTAGATATAAGATAAGGCCAGGGACTAATGAAAGTATTTAGAAAATTGGGCAAACTAGATGGGCCGAATGGTTCTTATCTGCTGTCACATTGTATGTTTCTATGTAAATAAAAGGTAGTGAGACTCACTCTATTGGCTAACATTGACAAAGGTGTGTCATCACAGAGAAAAGTGATATAGGCTATTTGCTTTTGTTTGTTTCATTTATGGGTAGCACACAGTTTTTTTCCCCTTATCTTTCTGCTCCACCATGGGAGCAATCTCTTTGGTATTGTAGATTCACAGCTCTTTATTGTGTGCAGAGGAAGTCTTACGGATTTTAGTGCAAATTAAGCCACAAACAGGCAGTTTATCATTTGCTCACTTAGGTCCACTGCTTAGCTGACAAGTGCCCTTTATAGCAAGACGTATATATAATTTTTTAGCCTGCCCTTTTAACTGACTATATGTCCCTTTCAATCCCTTCTATTAACATTCTTTAACCATTTTGCAGATATAAAGTACTGCTCCCTCTTTAGTGGTTTTCCATTAATTAGCAGAATTTATTCTCTATATTTCTTTTTTTATATTTAGGCATCTTTTGCCTTCAACCTGCATCATTTCAATTGCTTTATATGTTATTTTTGTCGTGTATTTCTGAGCAGATTGGTCTCTTCAGACTAGATGGGTCGAATGGTTCTTATCTGCCGTCACATTCTCTGTCTTTATGTTTCTCTGTTTTTATATTTACTTTTCTATTTTATGGTCAATCTAAGTAAAGATGTATTAGTTTAGCCTTTTCAACATTCCTGTAATTTCTGTTTTTTTTCCAAAAATTGTTTAGGAATAATTTGTAATTTTGTGCTCTGATTTTAGATACACATATTTACCAAACACAGAAATGGATACCAAATTTCCACAAAATCTTGTCAGGAGAAGGGAAAATCCACAAAATAAATTATTTTTCTTTTTGAGCATGTGTATTCACGGAAATCTACTATTTACTGCTGGCAGGGATGGTTAAAAAACCACCAGCAGCACAAAGGTTAACTTTGAGGCAGTTGACTCAGAATCACTAGTCACAAGTCAAGAAAGCACATCATGGGCAAAATAAGTCAGTGGTGGAATCTATATATAATTGTTTTCATATTGTTTATTTATATTTATATATTGTAATACAAGTCAATATTATTTCAGATAAACTTGAAGGCTGCTTGTGTATCTGGGTTATGTCCTCTCCATTAGATGTCCACTGGTTGGGACTCTAACACCAATTGTCTTGAACACAGAACAGGTAGATCGATCTGCATAGGGTAAGTATGCTATTACTAACATTTTTTTCCTATTTTCTGTATTTATAGTCTTCATTATATATTGCCTCTTTTCTTTCCTACACACTACAGACTTTTTGGAAGATACATGCCCATGCAGAAGCGGGAGACAGATTGGTATTTCATATCCAGAGACAGGGATTTTACTGCCCACGCTGCTTCTATTTAATCTATTATAGCTGTAAATGTGAGGTTATCTGAGTTTATCTATTTTGAAAATCTAGGTAATGGTCCTGTAAGGAAACTCTTTTTTAAAAGCAAAATCAAAGGGTTATGTAGACAGATAATGATGCATTAATAAGGCAAAACTCGAACCCTGTTGTCTAATGGAAATATTCAGAAATATGAACATATTTTGTATTTTGAAACCAGTATCTTAAACGAGAACAAAAAATGTTATCCACAAAATAGACATTATAGAGAGGAGTGTGAGAAAAAAAACTCCTGTTGTGGTTTTTCTTGCACTTCAAATTGTTTTTTCTTATCCAAATAGTTGAAAGTCGAATAAATCAACGCATTCCAAAACTGTGATTTTTCTAACTCTCGAACAAATAAAATTGAGTTTTTGTCTTTAGCCTAGATATTCAAGTAATATGTGAGAGACGTGAGCGAGTATATATTTGTGATTATTTTATTCAAACATTCATATATTTTTCAAACCAAGTAAGTCTATTTTTTTCTCTGAACATTGTGATTTATACAAGTTTCTATTAGCACCACTAGATGCCACCCTAGTGCAGTAACAGTACAGCTAATGCTTATCGGAGTGGATTAACTATTTCATTGTTCTGAAGTACTAATCTGAAGATAAGTACAGGAAATGCACAATAAGCTTGTATTGGCTTATTATTGTTATAATTTCTGGTAATTATAAAGTGCCAACATATTACATTCTGTGAGCTTTGAAATTGCTGATCTCATAAGAGATAATTGGTGACATAATTGGTGACTCACAAAGTCTAAACTAGTTGAAGAATCTGTAATTGCAGTAACAGAGTTAGCTACGCCTACAACAAGTAGAAGTGTGATAGTAAAGCATTCTTCCACTGGCACTGCAGCTCCTTTTACCACAACTACTTCAAGCATTATACCTTCTGTGTTTTATGGTCATAGCAAGAGATTGGTGAAACCAGTGGACTTGTTGCAATTCTCAATGTTACCCCTATTCCTTCTAGACTAGGAGAAGGCAACTTTTAGCCCTCCAATGTTGTGGACTACATCATCAATTAATGCTCTTGAGCAATAATGCTGGCAAAGCATCAGGGGAGATGTAGTCCACAACATCTGGAGTGCCGAATGTTGCATACCCCTGGAATAGACCATCCAAGGAGCAACTAAGGGAGAGAAAGGAGTATAGTTTATTGGTGCCTGAAGAGGTAGAGAAGAGTACCAAACTAGTGCCTTAAATGTCTGATCTTTGTGGTGGTGATTAATCTAGTGATGATATTACTCTTACCCCCACCACTGCAGATTTAGCTTGTTTAGCTTTTAGCTCTGGTCAAGGAAGAGTTCAACTATGAACTTAGCAAATGGCTGCCCGCTTTCTCCCCTCTTATATGTCTTGGCGCTCGAGCCATTGGCGATGCAATTTTGGGCCCAAACATCGATCCAAGGGGTTCATATAGGGCACAAACTAAGCCTCTTTGTGGATGATGTCCTCCTCACCATCACGGACCCTAAAGCCTCTCTACCAGCACTCACAGAAATCCTAGGCGAATATAGAAAAGTTTCTTAATATAAGCTAAATACGATTAAAACCCAGGCCATGCCCATCAACTTTGACCACGACACCACACACCACCTTAAAACTTGCCATGACTTCGACTGGAGGAATGACCATATAACCTACTTGGGTGTAAAATTGACCAAAAACTTAGACAATATAGTTAAAGTGAACTATGCTAAAATAGCCTCTGAAATCTGGTCCACTATGGACAAATGGACAGACACATTTCTGTCCTGGGTGGGCAGAATTGCAACATTTAAAATGATGTTACTCCATAAACTGCATTTTTTATTCCGTTCTCTGCCTGTAGAGGTCCCAAAGTCCTATTTTACCCAATTGCAAAGATATATAGACAGGTTCGTCACTGGCCGTCGTAAAGCTTGCATCCCCAAGACCACTGCCACCAGGAAATTGGGGGACGGGGGAGTGGGGAGACCTGATATACGCACCTACTACCTAGCCACACTCCTCAATCATGCAATTGAAGCACACAACTCAAAATCCAAACCTCAATAGGTAGAGATCAATTCACATTGGTCCCTATCCGAGGGGCTTCAATATCTACTGTGGATACCTAGAGCATTGCGTAGCCAAGTTTTTCTCCTGGTCTCCGGTATCTCTAGCCACACCACTCAGATGCTTTAAACATTTCATCCACATGTTTGATAGCAGGGGTTGGGAAGACAAGGGCCTACTGTTTCTACACCAAGTATGGATGGGAGAGGGCTTGACTGCCTATTCCCAACTTAGGTCTTCTTACAACTTACATCAGACAACTTGCCTGCAATATCTGCAATTGCAATCACTACTACGACACGTCAAGCAAACTAGGTCACCTAAACTGCCCACGGTCCAACACATTTCCATAATAGAGAAGATATGCATGGGCCTCGTACCCAAAAAAAAGGTTATCCCAGTCTGCTACCATACACGGTCGTGGGACACGAAAAACCCCATTACCCAAATACACTAAAGAGTGGGGGAGGGACCTGGGCCTGGAAATTTCAGACATAACCTGGACCAGGGCCTTTACGATCCTTCACAAAATGCAACTCATATGTGGAATTAATTCGGAAAATTGCTACTAGATGGTATCTTACATCTGGCACATATGTTCCCCAGTTCCTCGGACAAATGCTGGAGGTGCACATCTGAAAGGGGAACGATGTTCCACATCTGGTGCACAAAAATTAGGCCCTACTGGGATGTGATCGCCAAACTCATTTCAAAGGTCCTACACATCCCCATGCAGGACTCTGCAGAGGTTTTTTTCTATTATTTATGTTCCCAGAACACATGAACAAAAGTCAGGGGGCCATAGCATTTCAAATTCTGATCACTTCCAACTTACTACTGGCTAGAAAGTGGAAATGCACAAGCACCACCACATTGGATGAAGTGGTTAGTCAGGTAGCCACCAATGGGCAATATGAAAAAATGGCCCATATGAGCTCAGAAAGGTCCAACAAGGGACTTTGGGCCATATGGGAGGCATGGTTGGAAAAGCACGCTAGCTTACGACGCTAGCATAGAAACATAGAAACATAGAATGTGACGGCAGATAAGAACCATTCGGCCCATCTAGTCTGCCCAGTTTTCTAAATACTTTCATTAGTCCCTGGCATTATCTTATAGTTAGGATAGCCTTATGCCTATCCCACGCATGCTTAAACTCCTTTACTGTGTTAACCTCTACCACTTCAGCTGGAAGGCTATTCCATGCATCAACTACCCTCTCAGTAAAGTAATACTTCCTGATATTATTTTTAAACCTTTGTCCCTCTAATTTTAGACTATGTCCTCTTGTTGTGGTAGTTTTTCTTCTTTTAAATATAGTCTCCTCCTTTACTGTGTTGATTCCCTTTATGTATTTAAATGTTTCTATCATATCCCCCCTGTCTCGTCTTTCCACCAAGCTATACATGTTAAGATCCTTTAACCTTTCCTGGTAAGTTTTATCCTGCAATCCATGAACCAGTTTAGTAGCCCTTCTTTGAACTCTCTCTAAGGTATCAATATCCTTCTGAAGATATGGTCTCCAGTACTGTGTACAGTACTCCAAGTGAGGTCTCACCAGTGTTCTGTACAATGGCATGAGCACTTCCCTCTTTCTACTGCTAATACCTCTCCCTATACAACCAAGCATTCTGCTAGCATTTCCTGCTGCTCTATTACATTGTCTGCCTACCTTTAAGTCCTCAGAAATAATCACCCCTAAATCCCTTTCCTCAGATGTTGAGGTTAGGACTCTATCAAATATTCTGTACTCTGCCCTTGGGTTTTTATGTCCAAGATGCATTATCTTGCACTTATCCACATTAAATGTCAGTTGCCACAACTCTGACCATTTTTCTAGTTTACCTAAATCATTTGCCATTTGGCTTATCCCTCCTGGAACATCAACCCTGTTACATTTCTTAGTATCATCCGCAAAAAGACACACCTTACCATCAAGACCTTCTGCAATATCACTAATAAAAATATTAAAGAGAATGGGTCCAAGTACAGATCCCTGAGGTACCCCACTGGTGACAAGCCCACGCTTTGAATATACTCCATTGACTACAACCCTCTGTTGCCTGTCACTCAGCTACTGCCTTACCCATTCAACAATATTGGAATCCAAACTCAAAGATTGCAGTTTATTGATAAGCCTTCTATGTGCAACAGTGTCAAAAGCCTTACTGAAATCTAGGTAAGCAATGTCTACTGCACCACCCTGATCTATAATTTTAGTTACCCAATCAAAAAAATCAATAAGATTAGTTTGGCATGATCTCCCTGAAGTAAACCCATGTTGTCTCTGATCTTGAAATCCATGTGTTTTTAGATGTTCAACAATCCTATCCTTTAACATGGTTTCCATCACTTTCCCCACTACCGAAGTAAGGCTTACTGGCCTATAGTTGCCCGACTCCTCCCTATTACCTTTCTTGTGAATGGGCACAACATTCGCTAACTTCCAATCTTCTGGGACTACTCCTGTTAACAATGATTGGTTAAATAAATCTGTTAATGGTTTTGCTAGTACACCACTAAGCTCTTTTAATAGCTTTGGGTGTATTCCATCAGGTCCCATTGACTTATTTATCTTTACTTTTGACAGTTGAAATAGAACCTCTTCCTCTGTAAACTCACGTGTAATAAATGACTCATTTATCCTTTTTTTTAACAGAGGTCCCTTTCCTTCATTTTCAGCTGTAAATACCGAACAAAAATATTCATTGAGGCAGTCAGCTAGACCTTTATCCTCATCTACATACCTTCCTTCTTTTGTTTTTAATCTAACTAATCCTTGTTTTACTTTTCTTTTCTCATTTATGTATCTAAAAAAAGTTTTGTCCCCCTTTTTTACTGACTGTGCTATTTTCTCTTCTGTGTGTGATTTGGAAGCTCTTATAACTTGCTTAGCCTCTTTCTGCCTAATCTTATAGGTCATTCTGTCTTCCTCACTCTGGGTTTTTTTATAATTACTAAATGCTAACTTTTTGTTTTTTACTATTTTGGCCACATCTGCGGAGTACCACAGTGGTTTCTTGAATTTTTTGCTTTTACTGACAAGCCTAATGCAATTTTCTGTTGCCTTCAGTAGTGCAGCTTTTAAATAATCCCATTTCTTTTGGACTCCATTTAAGTTGCTCCAGTCTGATAATGACTCCTTTACACATATTCTAATTTTAGAAAAGTCTGTTTTTCTAAAGTCTAAAACTTTTGTTTTTGTGTGGTGTGACTCAGTCACTGTTCTTATATTAAACCACACTGACTGATGATCACTGGATCCTAAACTTTCACCTACAGTAATATCTGATACCAAATCTCCATTTGTTAACACTAAATCTAGTATGGCCTCTTTACGAGTTGGCTCCTCAACGACTTGTTTTAGAGACAATCCCAGTAGGGAGTTTAGAATATGTGTGCTTCTGGCACAAGTAGCTATTTTTGTTTTCCAATTCACATCAGGAAGATTAAAGTCACCCATGGTGATAACTTCCCCCTTCATTGTCATTTTAGCTATTTCTTCAACTAGTAGATTATCTAACTCTTCAATTTGTCCTGGGGGCCTATAAATCACACCTACACGAATTACTGTGTGATTACCAAATTCTAACGTAACCCAAATGGACTCTATGTTCGTCTCACTAACCTTTATTAGGCTAGATTTTATGCTATCCTTCACATACAGGGCCACCCCTCCCCCTTTCTTGCCTTCCCTGTCTTTTCTATATAAAGAGTACCCTGGTATTGCTATGTCCCAGTCATTTTTTTCATTATACCATGTCTCAGTAACAGCGACTAAATCTACACTATCGGTTGCCATTATTGCCACAAGTTCATGGATCTTATTCCCTAAACTGCGAGCATTTGTAGACATGACTCTAAGCTTATCATTTTTTAACACACTTGCTACAGGCACCTTCTGTCCTTGTTTTGGGGGACAATTGGATTGATGTTTTATCACCCTTTTGCCCCCCCTCCTAGTTTAAATACATCTTAGCAAAACCTCTGAACTGCTCACTGAGAACATTTGTTCCCTTTTGAGAAAGATGCAAACCATCTTTTTTGTACAGTTTATTTCCATTCCAAACAGAGCTACCATGAGCAATAAAGCCAAATCCTTGCTCCCGACACCATTCACCAAGCCACAAGTTAAAGTCCCTAATACGCATCCGCCTGTCATTCTGAGTGTTATGCACAGGCAGAACTTCAGAGAATGACAGTGTGGAAGCAACCTGCCGTATATCATTGGCAAAAACACTAAAAACTTCCTTAACCTCTGAAACCTCATTGCAAGCCAAGTCATTTGTCCCTAAATGGACAAGTACATCCAATTCCCCTTCCTGCTTTGCTTGCTTAACAATATTACAGATACGTCTCCTGTCTCTGTGAGCAGTAGCTCCGGGAAGACACATCACAAGACCACCATTGTCCATCTCCACACCTCTTATGATGGAATCCCCCAACAACAACTGCTTTCTATTAGGCCTCACCATAGTCTTCAAGCCTCTCTGCACAACACCACTAGCCTCAGTGCCTCTCTGCACAACACCACTGGCCTCAATGCCTCTCTCCACAACAGCACTAGCCTCAGTGCTTCTCTCCACAACACCGCTAGCCTCAGTGCCTCTCTCCACAACACCTCTAGCCTCAGTGCCTCTCTGCACAACACCACGAGCCTCAGTGCCTCTCTGCACAACACCACTAGCCTCAGTGCCTCTCCGCACAACACCACTAGCCTCAGTGCCTCTCTGCACAACACCACTAGCCTCAGTGCCTGTCTCCATGACACCATTATACTCTGAAAGTGCAGAACATGAATTATGTAGAACAACAGACTGTGCAATATGCCTTTTATCCACAACTCTAAGTCTACCAGATCCTACAGTAATCCATCTGCCATTCCTAGTATGTCTCTGTGGCAGTGGCTTTGCAGCAGTTCCAGCCTGAGTTTGTTTACCAGATAATTTACAAATCTCAGACTTCAAAAATACAATCTCCTGCCGCAAGATAGAGAACTGTCTACAGATTAGACAACAACTAAACCTCCAAAAAGTGGAACGCGAAACAAATGCATAGCATCTATTACACTGAACTAAGTCTGCCATTCCAATGAGATCAATTATTTAAATCAAACGAATCTTACCTTTTTATTTATCCTCCTGAATACCTCAGATTACCTCCAGTTTATCTCCAGAATATCTCCAACCACACACTTAGAAGCAACACTCTCCAGAATATCTACAACCACAGACACTTAGAAGCAACACTCTCCAGAATATCTCCAACCACACACTTAGAAGCAACACTCTACAGAATATCTCCAACCACAGACACTTAGAAGCAACACTTAGATGAAGCAACCAAGCTCTATTAGCCAAGCTAATGACAACAGCCCTTATATACTCCTAAAATCACATCCCACTAGGAATGTTTAACACCTGGTTAGGCCTCTGCTTATTAGCAAACAATAGCTAATTTACACAGCAATCAATAGCAAGTAGCTAACTAATCAAATCAAATGCCTTATAATTACCAACAGGAAATCAAACCGTGTGCAATCAGTAACCTTCTCCTACAGATGAATCTTACCTGTAACAGTAAAAAAGAAAACTCTTAGCACAAGTCTTAGACAGTTGAAGCTTCTGTAAAACTCTCCAGAATATCTCCAACCACAGACACTTAGAAGCAACACTTAGATGAAGCAACCAGGCTTCAGGGCCCCACACCCAGAGGGCCATAGATATAAGCCGCTGCCCCGCGACCAAAGGGCCACGGACACTAGCCAGTTATTACTCATACAAAAAACCCTTAAAACTATCAAGAGGGAAATCTACGGAACCTCGCACTATTGCTCCCTCCCATCCACTTACTCAACCAGCGCACCCCGTGGGGACATACTTATCGCTTGGTCCGCTGCACTGTACTTAACTTTACTCCTCTTTACTTTTCCCTACTCTTTACCTCCTGTTTATCCTCTTTTATGCCTACTACCTTCTACCTAGCTGAATGCTGGGTGTTATCGCAAAACCCAGTGACCTCAAAGATAGGGAAGCACCCGACGGGCACACAACCCAGTGTCTGCCCAGGATTAACCCCTAGTCTCACCCAAGAGTATGGTGAAGAGTGGACACTTGATATTGGAACCAGGGGAATAAGTAGCATATCAGGACAGATTTCTATATATTCACGCTGGGTCTTGATCAATGTGCCATGCTGACACTCACAGCAACAGAGTCCGACCCACGTCTAAGGACATGTTCACATTGAGCACCTGCCTTGTCAATATGTATACATATAAGTTTATGTTTTATTTTCATGTATTTATGCATACATGATTTGTTAATGTACTTGACACCGGAATAAAGAAATAAAGAAAAAATAATAATAATAATACCTGCTACCAAACAATGTAATTTATCAGTAGAAATCTAGGTAATACAAATAACATTTCTTATAAAGAGGTGAGACAAAAAAAGTTAAGACTACCATTTCATAAATATAAGGAAAAGGCAAGAGAGAAAAACAATGAAAGAGAAAGAAAAATGCTTTAAAAATTGTGTTCCAGAGACCTGCCAGACTTGCCTCAACAAAGGGACACAATTATAAAATGTTTTTAACTCTAGAATAATATTTTAAACCTATGGTGGTATGAATGTGTTTTTTTTTTATATTTAACACAACATGGTGTTTGTTTAATTTAATACTTTTGGAAGGATTATTATACTAAAATCTGACTTAATGTACATTAATATTAACTTGGTATCATCTAGAATAAAAAGCTGCTCATAGTTTGTATTCATTTCTTATATTTTTTTGTATATTTGTTTTTGTTTCATTCCTAGCTGAAATATATCATATTCAATATATTAAGATGATGTACAACTTATTTGTACTTATCCAATGGTTTTGGTGATGTCTCTGCTATTCTTGAATTTTCATTTTAAACTTTTAAGACATGGATCAGACTGCCATGTTTTTACAAGTTCAGACAGCCACAAGAGGCTGTCATTTTTTATACAATGAAAAGTTTATTTTGCTAAATATATGAATTGAAAAACATTACTTTAGGCAAGAATGTAGGATTATTTCAAGACAAAACAGAACATACTTGATTTTAAAAGAGTTTGACTGCAACTTTAATGTTATTATTTCATGCTGAGCAAATTCATTTAATTATGCAATGCATTAATATAAAAATAAAGCTTTTAATAATGCACAAGTAAATCTTTGATTCTCAAACTTTTGCAGCCTTATTACTCATTGTTATAAATGACTGTATCTTTATTTTAAATAATTTCCAGTGTTTAATTACACACTAATTTAATGAGATGGCTGATCTTTGATTGTATTGATATATAACACCTTTTTGCCTTACTCTCAAAATATTGTTTCTTTGACCAGTGTAAGATGTCAGCAAAATAAACTTCTGTTACTTAGTTGTTGAATATTTGTATCCATTATAAAAGAAAAATATGTAATCAAGTTTTTGTTTTCATAGAAAAAAATATATAGACATTTTGTTACACTCCTGATCAAATTCCAACTTGCATCCTATTTTTAGAATTATTAAATGCATTAACAATATAAATTGGAGGGAGTGGTTTGGCCGTTCATGGATCAGGACGTGTGAGTGTTGAGCTCTGCACTTTTAAACTTGGAACTCTAGCCTCTATATACACGATTATGCATAACAAGAGGTTTCAAGCATCTAGTAACTTACACGTGAGCTCACCAAGGAGACTCAACAGCCCTATGGATGACTATATCTCCACACCGGACAATCTGAGAGGCCAAAGCATGTAGGCAAGATGGTGCTCCCCTCTCCAAGCTCAGAGAGTGTAGTGGATTCCGTACATGCATCGGCGAGTGAGGGAATCCAAGCCCAGTGCAAAATTGAGTGGATCACGATTTCAGCTAGAAGGCTCATGAAAGCCACCACACGTGCACTGATAGCAGAGCTCTACTGCACCGGCTATGAAAAGGTGGCTAAATTACATAAAACACCTTTCCACTCTAGGGATGCAAATCTAGGCAACGGAGCATGAGGCAATACTTTGTGCCCAACATCATCAAGCTACTGAGCTTGCCACTACACGCCAAGGAAACATACTCTTTGAACTCCGATGTCAAGTTCAAAATAATTCAATTAATTTTCAATTAATCGCAGAAAGGCAGAACAACATAAGGGTATGAGGCCTACCTGAACCCAATGAAGAGTCACCCTTGGTAAAGTTTGAGGCCCTATTTAAACAGGTCTTGGGAACTGAGGCTCCAGACATGAACCAACTAGACCAGGCATATAGGGTCCTTCAATTTCCTCTCCAGGATTGACAGCCACAAGACATAGACTTTTGCCTACATGTCTTCACTCTGATGGGGGCGACCAGAACTTCCATCTTAATTCAATTTCGAGGAGCCCCGATCTCTCTCTACTAGAATCTTTTGACCCTAGCCCTGGATGCTAGATGGACCCTGTTACCAGTGCATTGAGTGAGTAGGGCTTCCTGTTCAGCCTCCAAGCCTGCCAGACTCCTGGCATATAGTTCGATAGCCTGATGATATCCCACGTTTTCTCCGATCTCTGCACCTACCGAAGATTCCGGTCTAGAACTGGATCATGGACAACCCAAGTGCTAACAGAAATACAGATCCAAACGAAAACAAAACTATCTCTCTTTTTAGGGATAGTGGGTGATACAGTATAGTGCCTAAACAAAAAGCAGCTCAATATATATGTAAAGTGGAATACCCTTATTTCCGCAATCAATCTTAAGTATCAAAAGAATATATGGTATAAAACATATACCAATTACTGGAGCGCTATATAAATAAAAAATAGTGCAGGGGTTCACTTACCTCATCACTTGAGTGTAACAACACACTTGGGAATACAAATTTGAAGGTACATATAAAAAAAGAAAAAACAGATATATAGTGCAGATAGTCTTCGATAGTAATTGGTGGTAAATAAATAACTAGAACCACTCACATGGTCTGGAGCCTATATGGTATTGGCTCTGTAAAGTAAACCTTTTTGCTCTTTGGGTAGAAACACACAACTCTCTCAATGATGTTCCTCCAAAGATACAAAATCGAGAAGAAAACAACCAGATGTATAGTACTGTGCAAAATCACCTTTTTAAGAGCCTTCAGTTCCTGGCCCTAAGGATAATCAACGTTTTGCCACTTGCTTGGGATGGCACTTCCCTAATAAAGGTTCTTAAAGGCTCCAAGGACATGGTTTGGAATAACTAGACTTCAATAGAAGATAAAGAAATAAATTAAACTTAACTAGGGATGGATAGTGTTATACCCATATTTTGTAATTATAGCCATGGTAACCAACAATTTAGGAGAATTATTAACAAAACATTGGCCAATTTTAAATGAAGACCTGATTTTATCCAGTATTTTGCTGGACAAACCAAGAGTGATTTTTAGAGGAGCACCAAACATGAAAAAACTATTAGTAAAAAACCATGTTAAAAAAGAATGTAATATAAAACCTATTGAAGCAAGGAATGGTTTCTTTGGGTGCGGCATGTGTTTAGCATGCAGAAGCACTAACAGCAAAAAAAGACATAGGTTCAATTTAGTTTAGCTCTGTAAATTGAATAAAGTTTAATTTACAGAGCTGGAGTTAGCATCTGATTGAAAAGTTAGCATCTGATTGAAAATAAACACTTTTTGTCATGCAGGTTGTGTTAGCCACAAGGTGTGGTCAGGGCTGCATAAACAGATATTTTTTTTTTTTAAATACTTAACATAATTTTATTTTCCTGGCTAATATTCATGTCAGCATCACCAATGGGTTAAGCTCCTCCCTCTCGCTGATAGGACAGGAATAATAAACTTTGAGTTAGCATATATAAGGACCTTCCTCCCCTATACCGGCAGTCATGTATCCAAGCCAAGCAAAAAAGAGGGAATTTATTTATGCTGACATGGATATTAGCCAGGAAAAGAAAACAAAAGTAAGTATTTTTTTTAATTTTCTGTTTTCCTGGCTAATCTATGTCAACATAACCAATGGGACTTCCAAAGCTAAAAGGGTGGGTATAAAACAAAAAACACACACATAATGATGAAATAAAATTTATTTGCAGGACAAAGCAGCAGAAAGAAAACTTTCCCAGAAAGATTGAGAATCTTTAGAATCTTGCTGCTGAAGTCTTGGTGCAGGAAAGAGGGTTTTGGGTTTTTAGAGCACTGGACCGATTTTGCGCTTGGGTACAACCTGTATTGTCGTGATGGATTGCACCTAAACGGAAGAGGGTCTGCTGTGCTGGGGGATAGGATGGCTAGAAGGTTGGAGGAGATTTTAAACTAGTAGTAGGGTGGGGACTCTCAAAGCAATCTAGAAAATGGAGATAGGATAGAAATGAGATGGGCCTTAGCTCAGAACAATGGGGGTGGAGATGGGGGGAGGGGGAAGCTCAGAACAGAGGAGGTATGCAATATTGATTCACAAAAAGTACAAATGACTCATGGTAATATTAAATGTATGCTTACTAATGCAAGGAGCCTATATAACAAAATGGGGGAACTAGAGGCAATAGCACACACTAAACAATACGATATAATAGGCATAACAGAAACATGGTGGGATGAGACACATGACTGGGCAGTTACCTTAAATGGGTACACATTATTTAGGAGGGATAGGAAAAACAAGAAGGGTGGTGGGGTATGTTTGTATGTCAGCCATGAGTTCAAGTCAAATCTTAGGCATTTGGAGTGTGACGAGGAAAATGTGGAAGCTTTATGGGTAGATATCTGCTTGGGGCAAACAAAGGGAAATACGTTATTGGTTGGGATATGTTATAAACCACCAAATGTAAATATTAATGAGGAAGAACTGCTGTTATAGCAAATTGGTGAAGCTGCAAATCGGGGGAACACATTAATTATTGGAGATTTTAATTACCCGGACATAAATTGGGATAGAGGGACTAGTACTTCAGCTAGGGGAATCCGTTTTTTGAATGTGTTAAATGACACCTTTATGTCACAACTGGTACAAGGACCAACTAGAAAGGATGCTTGTCTGGATCTCGTTATAACAAACAATGTTAATCTTTTAACCAACATTCAAGTAGGGGAGCATTTGGGAAATAGTGATCACAATATGGTAACTTTTGAAATAAACTCAAAAAAGCAAAAGCATGTGGGGTATATTAAAATGTATAATTTAAAAAAAGCCAATTTTAATAAGATTAGGGCAGCTCTACAACATATCGACTGGCATAAACACCTTAGTGATAAAAACACTGAGGAAAAATGGAAACTATTCAAACAAATATTAGAAAGGTACATTTCACAGTATGTACCATTGGGTAATAAATATAAAATAAACAAATTAAAACCAATGTGGCTTAGTAGAGAAGTAAAACAAGAGATTAAAAAAAGGAAAAGGGCTTTTAAAGCATTTAAATCGGACCAATCAGATGCATCCTATATAAGATATAAGGAAGCCAATAATACTTGCAAAAAGGCAATTAAAGTGGCTAAAATAGAAAATTAGAAATTGATAGCCAAAGAATGCAAAACCAACCCCAAACATTTTTTCAAGTACATTAATTCTAAAAAAACAAAAAATAAAAGTGTGGGTACACTGAAAACAGAGATGGGTCTGTTAGTCAATGATGACCAGGAAAAGGCAGAAATTTTAAATAACTATTTTTCTTCGGTATATATTAATGAGGATCCTATGGCAAGAGATATGCATATGATTGCTGCAACAAACTTGCAGATAACTTGTGATTGGATACCTCGAGACAAGGTGCTACAGCTATTAAAGAAAATTAATGTAAATAAAGCTCCGGGGCCTGACGGTATCCACCCACGAGTACTTAAGGAGCTAAGTGGGGAAATAAGTGAACCTCCGTATTTAATTTTTCAAGATTCTTTTGTTTCAGGTATTGTACCGGAGGATTGGAGGAAGGCAGATGTTGTTCCTATATTTAAAAAGGCTTCAAAATCCTTGCCTGGAAATTATAGACCTGTGAGCTTAACTTCTGTGACTGGGGAATTATTTGAACAGCTATTAAGGGATAATATTCAGGAATTCATTGGGAAGAACTGTGTTATTAGCAATAATCAGCATGGTTTTATGAAACATAGGTCATGTCAAACTAACCTAATTGCATTCTACGAAGAAGTAAGTAGAAATATAGATCAGGGTGTTGCAGTGGATGTGATCTACTTGGATTTTGCCAAGGCATTTGATACGGTTCCTCACAATAGGTTAGTCTTCAAACTAAAATAAATTGGTCTAGATGAATATTCTTGTTCTTGGGTAGAACATTGGCTTAACCCCTTAAGGACCAAATTTCTGGAATAAAAGGGAATCATGACATGTCAGACACGTCATGTGTCCTTAAGGGGTTAAAGATAGAGTACAGCGAGTTGTCATAAATGGTAAATTTTCAAGCTGGACAAAAGTGGTAAGTGGTGTCCCTCAGGGTTCTGTTTTGGGACCGCTTCTATTTAACATATTTATAAATGATCTTGAAATGGGCATTGAAAGCCATGTATCAGTGTTTGCAGATGACACAAAACTTTGTAAAGTAATAAAATGTGAGCAGGATATTGCCTTGCTGCAGAGGGATTTGGATAGATTGGGGGACTGGGCACTAAAATGGCAGATGAAATTTAACGTAGAAAAATGCAAAGTTATGCACTTCGGGGTTAAGAATGCACAAGCAATTTACACCCTAAATGGTAGTGAACTAGGGATAACCACACACGAGAAGGATTTGGGAATTGTTATAGACAACAAATTAGGCAGCAATATGCAATGTCAATCTGCCGTTGCTAAGGCCAGTAAGGTTTTGTCATGTATAAATAGGGGCATAAATTCTCGAGATGAAAATATAATTTTGCCTCTTTATAAATCGCTGGTAAGACCACACCTTGAATATGCTGTGCAATTTTGGGCACCTGTTCTAAAGAAGGATATCATGGCACTAGAAAAAGTGCAGCGACGAGCTACAAAATTGCTAAAAGGAATGGAGCATTTTAGTTATGAAGAAAGGTTAAAAAATTTAAATTTCTTCAGTTTGGAAAAACGGCGCCTTAGAGGGGATATGATAACATTATACAAATATATTCGGGGCCAGTACAAACCATTATCTGGAAATCTATTCATAAACAGGGCTATACATAGGACACGAGGTCACACATTTAGGCTTGAAGAAAGGAGATTTCATCTAAGGCAAAGAAAAGGTTTTTTTACAGTAAGAGCAATAAGGATATGGAATTCATTGCCGGAAGAGGTGGTTTTGGCAGAGTCTATACAGATGTTTAAATTGCAATTGGATAAATACTTGCAAAAACATAACATACAGGGATACAATTTATAATTAGTGGGGTAATAGCTGCTTGATCCAAGGAGACATCTGACTGCTATTTTGGGGTCAAGAAGGAATTTTTTTCCTAGTTTGTTGCAAAATTGGAAGCGCTTCAGACTGGGTTTTTTGCCTTCTTTTGGATCAACAGCAAAAGCATATGTGAGGAAGGCTGAACTTGATGGACGCAAGTCTCTTTTCAGCTATGTAACTATGTAACTATGTAACTATGTAACTAATAAGAAATAATCAGGCAATGATGTCTCACAAATGTGTTTGATGAAGACCGAGCTGCAGCCCTGCATATTTCCTCAGTTGAAGCATCCGCCAACGATGCCCACAATGCCGAAACAGCCCTAGTTGAATGAGCTTTAATTCCTTCTGGAATAACTTTACCAGCCACTTTGTAAGCTTTTTGGATGGCCGAAGTTATCTACCTACGTATTGTAGGAGTTGATGTTGGCTTTCCTTTTCTTGATTTTAGAATGGTTTCTACCACTTTATCAGTCAGACCTTTAGATTTTAAGAAATTATTTTCAACATCCAGGCCCTCAGTTGGAATCGTGGTGAACCGGAACTTTCCATGGTACTTACTGAGATAATTAAAGAAGAAGCGGGAACAATGGTCTTCTCGGTCAGTATGGAAGAATGGCAATGGCTGTTGCTTGTTCCTTCCAGATTTTCTTGAGAACCCTCGGAATCAAAGGGAAAGTAGGAAAAATTTAACTAAGTTTGAAGTTCGATTTCTGGGAAAGTGAATCTTGAACCATTGCCCTTAAATCGAATCTTCTGGAAAATAATCTGGGGAGTTGTTTGTTTTTGAAGGTTGCCATGAGATCTATCACCAGTTTTCCCCATTTCTTGCAAACTTCCAAAAATATTTCCACATCTAGCTACCACTCTCCTGGATCTATATAGTTCCTGCTCAGATAGTCTGCCACTATGTTGTCTTTTCCCTGGAAGGTGGATAGCTATAAGCCCTTCTAAGTATTGTTGGGCACAGAAGATAATAGGTTTTGATTCTTGAATCAATTTCCTGCTTTTCGTTCCACCTTGGTAATTTATATATGCCATGTCCGTAATGTTGTCCACTTGTACTTTCACTCACTTGTTTATCTGGAAGGGTTTGAATCCGCGCTTGGAACACTGCTCTCAATTCTAATATGTTTGATTGTAGATTCCAGTTTTTTAACAGCCATACTCTTTGAGCCACATGGTGTTTGTAATTGGCATCCCAACCTGTTCCGCTGGTGTCCATTACTACTATTTCCCATTCTGGTTCCTCCAATGGGAAGCCTCTCCTGATGTTTTGTTCATTCATCCACCAATGAAGACTCAGTCTCACTTCTTCTGTTAATACAATTGGTTCATGCCAATTCTGAACTTTCTGGTTGAATTGTAATAGGAACATAATTTGAACCGGCTTTAGGTTCCATTGTGCCCATCTCACAAGACCAATAGTCAAGGAGAGGGTTCCTGTAAGACTCATGCATTCCGAGGCTGTCATTTCCAGGCAATTTATGGCTTTCTGCACTTTGTTCCATAATCTCAATATATTGTCTTCCGATAATGATACCCAATTACTTTTTGTGTTGATACTTGCACCTAGAAAGTTTATCTCTTGGGAAGGACTCAATTAACTTTTGTTTATGTTTACTATCAATCCAAATTCCTGTAAGGTTTTTATCACCATATCCATGTGATGTATTAGAGAATCTTTGCACTTGTTTACTACCATGATGTCATCTAAGTAATGGAATATTTTTATTCCTTTTTCTCTCAGAATAGCAATCATGCTGACCAGGATCTTCATAAATGTCCTGGGAGCTGAGGTGAGACCGAAAGGCATCTCTTGGAACTGATAATGATTTTTTAAAATCCAGAACCTTAGATACTTTCTGTGATTTGATGCTATAGGAATATGGTAATAGGCATTCTGAAGGTCTATTGATATTAACCATTCTGATGTTTGAAGTTGAGGAATTATTGAGTGAAGATTCTCCATTTTGAATGTTCAGGAAAGTATTCAGTCTGAATAGGTCCAAAATCATCCTCCAACTTCCTGATGCTTTTGGAGCCTGGAAAACAGGAGAATAATTCCCTGTAAATTCTTCCACGTAAGGTACTTAACAAATCACCTTCTGTTTTAGAAGCTTTTTTATGCAATTCTTTTTCTACCGATATCCCTGTTTTTGTATTCTATTGTACCCTAATGTATCAATGCAATGTTTTGTTGACCCAGGACATACTTGAAACCTAGAGAAATCTCAATGTATCTTTCCTGTTAAAATATTTTCTTTCCTTACGCTGCTTTCAATATAGCCACATCCAAGGCTTTGCCGAATAGAAGGTGTAACGGATCACCTTCCGTTGACGGATGCTCCTAGTGCTTCCTGAGGACTTCAAGCACTGCAGATGACACCACAACCACCGCAGACTCCACAACCGCCGTAGCTTAACTGGAGCCGCGCCGTCTTCCTTCCACCCTGTGTGAACCTCCAGCCTACCTGGTTTATACAAACCTGCATAACCACTATCTGGACATTGCTGCTCACTCTTATTTTCAAGGTGTTATTTTCTTACCCTGAAACCTTATTGTTCCTGTCTTACAATCTATCTATAATTTTATCTCTAGCTTTCTTATTATTTGCAACCCTGTTTATTATCAATATAGGGCATATTGCCTAAACGTTTATTTCTTCATTTCCTTCTCCTTATTATTTCATTCTATAAGTTATACCGCTGATATGTCAAAACCTGCAAATAAAGCCTCTTTAGTTAACTGGCAATCGTCTCCTACCTGACCTGATCAAGAGCATGACAATGCATATCTTAAAAATAGACGTCAGATTCTTTAAGATCACCCCGTTCTTCTGGGATATGTAAAGTGTCTCTGATAGGGAATCTACTGATTTTTCCATCCAAATTATAGGGATATTCCAAAGTTTCTTCCTCAGAGGATTTAGATCGTTGTGGTAGTTAACCTTCAGATTGGGAGCTAGAGGAATCCTCTCTTATTTGTATATGAGGAAAGACTTTTTTGAGTCACCTCTTTAATACCTGCCTTAGCGATAATGTCTGCTAGTTCTACATTAGTGTTCTGGGATGAAGTAGATGCTCCTTCGTTAGCAATAACACGGAGGAAGTCCCGGCAGACGTTTTTCCCTTCAATAGCCACAGCAGGACAAGCATGACCCTGTTTATTCTTTCCTTTTTCTTGTGGAACCTTCTTAACCGGCTGTCTTGGGCAGCAATATATGTATATAATTAGTGTTGTCGCGAACATAAAATTTTCGGTTCGCGAACGGCGGACGCGAACGTCCGCAAATGTTCGCGAACCGGCGAACCGTGCGAACCGCCATAGCCTTCAATAGGCAGGCGAATTTTAAAACCCACAATAGTGGTTGAAGAGGGGGGGAGGAGAACTACTCTCCTCCCCCCCCCGGCCCCCACCCCTGGGTTTGGGTGGGGGCCATAATGATAATGAGGGGGGGACCTACTGTCCTCCGCCCCCCGGCCCACACCCCTGGGCGGCGGGTGGGGGCCATAAAGATAATGAGGGGGGGACCTACTGTCCTCCCCCTCTCCGGCCCCCACCCCTGTGCGGCGGGTGGGGGCCCTAAAATTAACAATAGGGGGGGACCTATTGTCCCCCCCCGGCCCCCACCCCTGAGCGGTGGGTGGGGGCCCTAAAATTAACAATAAGGGGGGGACCTTTTGTCCCCCCCGGCCCCCACCCCTGAGCGGTGGGTGGGGGCCCTAAAATTAACAATAGGGGGGGACCTATTGTCCCCCCCCGGCCCCCACCCCTGAGCGGTGGGTGGGGGCCCGAAAATTAACAATAAGGGGGGGACCTATTGTCCCCCCGGCCCCCACCCCTGAGCGGTGGGTGGGGGCCCTAAAATTAACAATAAGGGGGGGACCTATTGTCCCCCCCCCGGCCCCCACCCCTGAGCGGTGGGTGGGGGCCCTAAAATTAACAATAAGGGGGGGACCTATTGTCCCCCCCGGCCCCCACCCCTGAGCGGTGGGTGGGGGCCCTAAAATTAACAATAAGGGGGGGACCTATTGTCCCCCCCCGGCCCCCACCCCTGAGCGGTGGGTGGGGGCCCTGAAATTAACCTATTGTGGGGGCCCTAAATACAAAGGGAGGGGGGGGGTGCCCTTGTTAACCCTCCCCCCCCAAAAAAAATGATCAACCTACCTACCCCCCTCACCCTAAAAATAATGAGGGGGGGGGGACCTTTAACTAAAACCCTGTAAAAAAAAATAGATAAAAACAACTTACCATTTGATGTTTTCTTTCTTCTACAATCTTCTTTTTTCAGCCCCAAAAAAGGCCAAAAAAATCCAATAAGAGTGCTCTTTGTCATTTTACACAGTGTGAGAAAATTCCAAAGAACTTTCCCACGCGTGTAAAATGACACAGAGCACTGTTATTGGATGGCTTGAAATCCATCCAATCACAGTGCTCTGTGTCATTTTACACAGCGTGGGAAAATTGATCTTTCCCACGCTGTGTAAAATGACACAGAGCACTGTGATTGGATGGCTTGAAATCCATCCAATCACAGTGCTCTGTGTCATTTTACACAGCGTGGGAAAATTGATCTTTCCCACGCTGTGTAAAATGACACAGAGCACTGTGATTGGATGGATTTCAAGCCATCCAATCACAGTGCTCTGTGTCATTTTACACGCGTGGGAAAGTTCTTTGGAAAGTTCTTTTTTGGCCTTTTTTGGGGCTGAAAAAAGAAGATTGTAGAAGAAAGAAAACATCAAATGGTAAGTTGTTTTTATCTATTTTTTTTTACAGGGTTTTAGTCAAAGGTCCCCCCCTCATTATTTTTAGGGTGAGGGGGTAGGTAGGTAGATCATTTTTTTTGGGGGGGGGGAAGGGTTAACAAGGGCACCCCCCCTTTGTATTTAGGGCCCCTACCCACCGCTCAGGGGTGGGGGCTGGGGGGGGACAATAGGTCCCCCCTTATTGTTAATTTTAGGGCCCCCACCCACCGCTCAGGGGTGGGGGCCGGGGGGGGGACAATAGGTCCCCCTTATTATTAATTTTAGGGCCCCCACCCACCGCTCAGGGGTGGGGGCGGGGGGGGACAATAGGTCCCCCCTTATTGTTAATTTTAGGGCCCCCACCCGTCGCTCAGGGGTGGGGGCCGAGGGGGGACAATAGGTCCCCCCTAATTGTTATTTTTAGGGCCCCCACCCGCCGCTCAGGGGTGGGGGCCAGGGGGGGACAATAGGTCCCCCTCTTATTGTGATTTTTAGGACCCCCCCCCTTTTTTTTTTTAACAGTGAGCAGCCACAGGCTGCTCACTGTTTAATAGACATGCCCCTACTCGCGGTATTGCGAGTAGGGGCACAATTTACTAATACTAAGTAATTTTTACTTAGTATTAGTAAATTAATAGGGGGCGGACCGAACATCGCATATGCTCGCCCGCCGTGGCGAACGCGAACACGCTAAGTTCGCCGGGAACTATTCGCCGGCGAACAGTTCGGTACATCACTATATATAATGTAGTTTGAGTGTGTATATATATATATATATATATATATATTTTTTTTTTTTTTAAAAACCCTCATGCTCCTATACATATGTATATATTGAACCTAAATACACATATACATATGGCTAAATTTAATATAATAAGTTTTTAATATAGATCAATGAGAACCGCTCTTACCTTGCAGCAGTATTCAGACAATCCCACACTGCACCAGTTCCCCTAAACCAGGACTTTTCACCAGAAGAAAGCTATTTGCAAGGACTCCCTTTAACCCCTTAAGGACCAAACTTCTGGAATAAAAGGGAATCATTACATGTCACACATGTCATGTGACCTTAAGGGGTTAAACACCATACCACCTTAACTGACCTTTTGTACACTACTGGCGCTCTAACAGACGCTCGCACATACGCAATTGCTCCCGAGAGATGCCGGTCGGCCATGTTAGATTTTTGTAGAACACACATACAAGCTGAGCCGGGAACCGCAGTATACAAATAAAGTTTCCCCAATACCTCCTGATAATCAGGGACAGTCCAGCAGACATGGTGAATCGGGAGAAAAGGATGATTCTTTCGGCCAATCTCTTAGTTTTGTGACATTCAATCGGATGGGTTCCAGACAACAAGCTTAACAGAGGAATAATTGAGCCCTTACCCTTCTATGCACACTAAACAGCAGAATGGAATTAGATAGGGAAATAAAGAGAGAAGAGAAACAAATGAGGGAGGCTTTCTTACCTCCTATAAACAGATATAATACTGTGAGATTTCTTAAATTACTATATCCTAAAATAGTAATCATAACCCATGGAGTCCGAAACTGCTTGGGCTGTATCTGGGCTCTTCCTTAGGGAGAGAGGCTGAACTCCCAAGAGGGCCCTAATGAAAACCTAATGGCAGGTGAGCTTTAAAAGAAAAATAATTTAGTTGCCTAGAGGACAGGAAAAAAGACTGCCGGTATAGGAGAGGAAGGTCCTTATATATGCTGACTCAAAGTTTATTTCTGTCCTATCAGCTGAGACGGAGGAGCTTAACCCATTGGTGATGCTGACATGGATTAGCCAGGAAATAAAGGTGATTTAACTCCTAAATGGCATGGAATTGAGAAGTAAAACTGCTGGGCATGATCTATACACCCAAGCCGTTAATTAAATTAAAGCTGTTTAAATGCCTACAGTATACTTTTAGCCCCTTAAGGACACATGACATGTGTGACATGTCATGATTCCCTTTTATTCCAGAAGTTTGGTCCTTAAGGGGTTAAAAACACCTGTGGTGGCTTATGTAACACAGTTTTTAACAACAAGCTATAGTTTAGGAGATAGGGCACAAACAATTATTTGTTTCAAAATAGGTTTCTTCTTCATTGTGTACTGTATCTCTTTCCTAATATTTATAGTTTAATTTTTGGCTCAAACGAATTGCAATAACATAGGTGTTTTTGGAAGATTGTGTAAGAAACCAGCAAAAAAATAAAATAAACAAAGGCCATGGAAAAAAAAACATTAATAGTGCAGTATTTAAGCTACTAATACAAAAAACAATTAGTCGAAAACAGGCATACCCATATCTACAATTTGATTTAGACTAAATTTACTCTTTCAAAAATAAATCCAGGTAGATAGATTCACATATAAGGATCATGTGTGCTACTGTGAACATCAATGGCTTCATATATACAGCACTCCTGCACTAATGTGATTTTAATTAGGTTTTTTTTTTTTAACATCTGCAATTTTTCCTTTAAATTTACATTTCAGTTATCAATTTCCTACACTTCAATGTTACACAATATTAATACTGCTGAGGTGTTATAGAAGACCAGGATGCTTCAATAGTGGCCTTCAGCTCTTCTGCATTGTTCGGTTTCATGTCTCTCATCTTTCTCTTGGCAATGCCCCATAGATTCTCTATGGGGTTCAGGTCAGGTGAGTTTGCTGGCCAATCAAGCACAGTAATCCCACTGTCTTTGAACCAGGCTTTGCTGCCAAGTCCTGTTGGAAAATGAAGTCAGCATCCCCATAAAGCTCGTCTGCGGAAGGAAGCATGAAGTTCTCCAAAATCTCCTGCGTTGACCCTGGACTTAATGAAGCACAGTGGACCAACATCAGCAGATGACATGGCTCCCCAAATCAACACAGACTGTGGAAACTTCACACTGGACTTTAAGCATCTTGCAGTGTATGCCTCTCCATTCTACCTCCAGACTCTGGGTCCTTGGCTTCCAAATGAGATGCAAAAGTTGCTCTCATCAGAAAAGAGGACTTTGGAACACTGAGCAACAGATCAGGTCTGTTTTTCTTTAGCCCAGGTAAGGCGCTTCTGACGTTGTTTGTTTTTCAGGAGTGACTTGTCAAAAGGAATACGACATATGAAGCCCATGTCCAGGATCCGTCTGTGTGTGGTGGCTCTTGATGCACTGACTCCAGCCTCAGTCCACTCCTTGTGAAAGTTCCCAACACTTTTGAATGGCCTTTTCCTGGCAATCCTCTCTAGGCTGCTGTCATCCCTGCTGCGTGTGCACCTTTTTCTTCCACACTTTTCCCTCCCACATAACTTTCTATTAATGTGCTTTGATACAGCACTTTGGGAACATCCAACTTCCTTCGCAATTACCTTTTGAGGCTTTCCCTCCTTATGGAGGGTGTCAATGATGGTTTTCTGCACAACTGTCAGGTCAGCAGTCTTCCCCATGATTGTGATTCCTACTGAACCAGACTGAGAGACCATTTAAAGACTCAGAAACCATTTGCAGGTGTTATGGCTTAGTTAGCTGATTAGAGTGGGACACTGTGAGCCTAGAATATTGCACCTTTTCACAATATTCTAATTTACTAAGATTGTGGATTTGGGGTTTTCATGAGCTGTAAGCCATAATAATCGCAATTGTGACAAATCACGGCTTGAACTATCTTGCGTTGCATGTAATGCGTGTATCTCATATATTAGTTTCCCCTTTAACGTTGCATCACATCCAATAAATGAATGTGTTTAAATTCATTGGTAACAAACAATGTTTAATTGCACATATAACACTTTAATAGAATCCATGCAAAATGGTCAATGCATACAGAAGATTTCAAATATGCAGAAAAAACAACTCACTGAATCATAATTGTACTATACTAAGATGTCTGATCACGATAATTAATCATCAATAAGATACATTTCACTTAAGGTTGAAATATTTAAATTATGAAAACCCATTTATTTGACTAATTTTAGATACAAATATTCATCTGCGATTACACTACTTGCTTTGAAGAAGAAGCAACAGATGCCTTAATAAATATCAGCCAGCTGGTTTATTGATAAAACATCACAATCAATTATATCTACAGATTAAAAGTACATAAAACCAGGGCCGTCTATAATATGATTAGGACCCTGGGCAATGTATTTTCGTGGGCCCCCTCGGCCCTGCCCCTCCCACCGCCTCACCCCCCAATTACGCCCAACCAGCAATCACACTGACAGACGTACTGGCACAAACACACACAGAACATTAAAACATTCACAGATACATACTGACACACACAGTCACTGACACACAAATATATACTGGCAGACATACATACATACACAGACACATACACTAAAAGATATACTGACACACACACAAACACATACGCTGACAGATATACTGACACACACACACAGGCATACTGACATACACACTGACACACACACAAAGGCATACTGACATACACACAGACAGACGTACTGGCAGATACACACAGACAGACATTAAAACATTCAGAGATACATACTGACACACACATACACTGACACACAAATATATCCTGGCAGACATACTGACACACACACAGATGTACATACACACACACACACACAGGCACATACACTGACAGACATACTGACACACACACAGGCCTACTGACACACACATACACACACAGACATACTTACATACACACACACACACACACACAGACATACTGACACACAGACATACTGACACACACAGACATGCTAACACACACACACACACAGACATACTGACATACACACTGACATACACACAGACTGACGTACTGGCACATACACACAGACAGATATTAAAACATTCACAGATACATACTGACACACACATACACTGACACACAAATATATCCTGGCAGACATACTGACACACACACACACAGACTTACATACATACACACAGACACATACACTGACATACATAGTGACACACACACAGGCCTACTGACACACACACAGACATACTGACACACACACACACAGACATACTGACACACACACATACTGACACACACACACACAGACATACTGACACACACACATACTGACACACACACATACTGACACACAGACATATTGACATACACACACACACACACACACACACACACACACACACACAGACATACTGACATACATTTAGCCACCCTCCAGGTTCTTACCTTTTCCTGGAGGGTGGTTTCCCTGGTCTAGTGGCAGGCTGAGGCAGATAGGAGTTCTCCTCTGGAACTCCCCTCCTCCCTGCCTTCCTCCTCCCGTGCGGCTATTATCTTCGGTGGGAGGAAGTGACGTCACAAACACACATAGAACATTAAAACATTCACAGATACATACTGACACAGATAGGAGTTCTCCTCTGGAACTCCCCTCCTCCCTGCCTTCCTCCTCCCGTGCGGCTATTATCTTCGGTGGGAGGAAGTGACGTCACAAACACACACAGAACATTAAAACATTCACACATACTGACACACACAGTCACTGACACACAAATATATACTGGCAGACATACATACATACACAGACACATACACTAAAAGATATACTGACACACACACAAACACATACGCTGACAGATATACTGACACACACACACAGGCATACTGACATACACACTGACACACACACAAAGGCATACTGACATACACACAGACAGACGTACTGGCAGATACACACAGACAGACATTAAAACATTCAGAGATACATACTGACACACACATACACTGACACACAAATATATCCTGGCAGACATACTGACACACACACAGATGTACATACACACACACACACACAGGCACATACACTGACAGACATACTGACACACACACAGGCCTACTGACACACACATACACACACAGACATACTTACATACACACACACACACACACACACACACACACACAGACATACTGACACACAGACATACTGACACACACAGACATGCTAACACACACACACACACACAGACATACTGACATACACACTGACATACACACAGACTGACGTACTGGCACATACACACAGACAGATATTAAAACATTCACAGATACATACTGACACACACATACACTGACACACAAATATATCCTGGCAGACATACTGACACACACACACAGACTTACATACATACACACAGACACATACACTGACATACATAGTGACACACACACAGGCCTACTGACACACACACAGACATACTGACACACACACACACAGACATACTGACACACACACATACTGACACCCACACATACTGACACACAGACATATTGACATACACACACACACACACACACACAGACATACTGACATACATTTAGCCACCCTCCAGGTTCTTACCTTTTCCTGGAGGGTGGTTTCCCTGGTCTAGTGGCAGGCTGAGGCAGATAGGAGTTCTCCTCTGGAACTCCCCTCCTCCCTGCCTTCCTCCTCCCGTGCGGCTATTATCTTCGGTGGGAGGAAGTGACGTCACTTCCTCCCAGCTGGCTGCAGAACAGGAAGGGGCCCGGTCGCGCTGTTTAAGTGCCACAGCGCCCAACCGGGCCCCTGCTGACACATGCTCCCCTGGTGGCCCTTAGTGCATGGGCCACCCGGGGAGCCTCCTCAGTGTGTGGGAGCCGCACCGCCCGGTCCATAGGGGCTTTGCAAATTGCGGGGCCCACAGAGCAGCTGCTCTGGGCCCCCCAGGATCAACTGGGCCCGGGGCAGCTGCCCCGTTTGCCCCATGTTAAAGACGGCCCTGCATAAAACATCTGTACTCAGCTAAGAGCTTTTAATAATTTCAT
This sequence comes from Pelobates fuscus, assembly GCF_036172605.1. Classification (NCBI taxonomy): domain Eukaryota; kingdom Metazoa; phylum Chordata; class Amphibia; order Anura; family Pelobatidae; genus Pelobates; species Pelobates fuscus. The sequence continues at coordinate 172,507,843 of NC_086318.1, read as the reverse complement.
ATTAGTTTTGCAATATTACTCATAATTTCATAATAAAATACACATTTTGTTGGTTTAATATTTTAATATAGTCATTTGAAAAATCATCTTAATGTAGACAATTTTGCTACTCAGTTAAAATTCTCTAATTTGTTGTCTATCTTTAAAAAGGCATCCCTATATGTGTAATCCATGCTATGTCTTGAAAATGCCATAGAATTATTTAAAGAATGAGAAAATAGTGCAGCGCACTCAGACTACAAAAATACAAAAAACAAAGAAGGCTACTAAAATGCCTAACTAAGTATAAATATGGGGATTTGGTTCCACCATATGGCCATATGTTATTAAGCCCACCACTACTTTCAAAGTACCCCATTATCGGTGGGTCCTACACTACAATGTGGGGGACAAATAAATAGTAATAGTGTCATAAATAAAATAGTGTTAAATACTAGTAAGAGCATAGTGAGTATACAAACAAAAGTGATGAAAGCAATTAAAAGCAGTGTTAAAACTAAATAATGTGTTAGTGCTGAAAATGAGTATACTCACTAATGCAGATGACTGTGTTCACTGGAAAAAATAATAAAAGTGACTTGACTAATGACAAACTCCTCCTTAATATACACACCTGTGGCCACCTCTAAAGGAGACTCTGAAGCTGGGGGGCCTGGGCGGGGTGCTTAACCCCTAAGGAATCTGGTCTGGACTCCAAATATAGTATAAACAGAGAAAGGATGGGGGCACTCCCGAGACCTGAATTTTGCATGAAAGGTGCTGCCGCTGTGACCAAAATTTCATGAATGAGAAAATAGTGCAGCGCACTCAGACTACAAAAATACAAAAAACAAAGAAGGCTACTAAAATGCCTAATAATGCCCATAATAAAATACACATTTTGTTGGTTTAATATTTTAATATAGTCATTTGAAAAATCATCTTAATGTAGACAATTTTGCTACTCAGTTAAAATTCTCTAATTTGTTGTCTATCTTTAAAAAGGCATCCCTATATGTGTAATCCATGCTATGTCTTGAAAATGCCATAGAATTATTTAAATACTTTAGCTTTTATTCTACCTATCTTACATTCTACATATTTTAACAGTGTGTATGTTTTTTTTTCTTTTACATATGAACATTCAGTACACTATGATATGTTGATATGCATATGCTAAGTTGTTTAGACAACAAATTTATACAATTCTTAAAAATCTGCTCTTTAGCTAGTTACTTTACTTTTTTTTCTTATTGAATTTGTTCTGAATTTGTTCTGGTGAGTAGAATCATTACCTTCAGGCCTTTTGCTGTAAACACTGTCTTTTCAGAGATAATGCAGTTTTTACATTACAGCCTAGTGATAACTTCACTGACCACTTCTCATATGGCTGTTAGAGATCCTTCCTGGGTCATGGCTGCCTAAAATGCATCCAAACTTTCAGTCTCTACTCCCTCTGCATGCAGACACTGAACTTTCCTCATAGAGATGCATTGATTCAATTCATCTCTATGAGGAGATGCTGATTGGCCAGGGCTGTGTTTGAATCATGCTGGCTCTGCCCCTGATCTGCCTCCTTGTCAGTCTCAGCCAATCCTATGGGGAAGCATTGTGATTGGATCAGGCCACCACTTCTGATGATGTCAGCAGACAGCTTGTTTTTCTGAATCAAACAGCATGCAGAGTTACAGCTTCAGGCTTGAATTCAGTAAGATTTTGCTATATTTATGGAGGCATGAGGGGCCCAGGGGGGCTAAATGGTGGTTTTAACACCTAAATCACGGGCTTCCCACCAACTGTGAGGTGAGATGAGGTAGCAATTATTGTAACTATGGACAAACAACTGATATTTGTAGCCTTCAGTAGTGATTGGGCAGTCATCTGATTTCAGAATAGGCAAGAAGCTCCAGTCATGCTCTTCCTGCTTCCTCTTCTTTCTCTCAGCGGGCAATTTATATGATAATGACTGCTAGTACTTACTTAGCAGGCAGCTGGCACACAATGCCCTGCAACTCCTCATGTGCACCCACATGCTAAGAATAGTCAGATTTTGTGTAAAGTATTTGGAGGTAGGGCGAACATATTTTCCTGAACTGTTCATTTCTAGAAGTCAGAGGGGAGTTGAAGAGGTAGGTAGAAAAAAGGAAGAAAAAAAAACCCAAAAAGGGATGTCTTATATAAAGACCGCCCAGAGGGTAAATGAAGAGGTAGGTACATTTTATTGTTGGCTAGTAGTTCAGCATATCTAATATGCAACATACCTAACCACTCTTTCCCAAACATAGTCTCATATTCCACACTCTGCTCTCCACCTCTCCCACTCTATAGACCATAGGCATTCAGTACTTTTCTTCTCTGCATTATAAAATAGAGGATATAGAACTGGAAAAAATGATAAACACACACACGTATGCCTATATTACCATATACGCCCATTTTTTGGGGTTCAACATGAATCAAAATAATTTATTGTGATAGGAAAATGGGTTGGCCCATACGATAATTATAATGTAACTGGACAGAGAGGGGGTAACCCTCAAAAGTTTGAACAAGAACAAAGAGAGAGAACACTGTCCTAAAGAATGAAAACACAATAGTGAATATTGGTATCACAAGGGACGTTCCCAACGTCAAGTGTCACAATTATTCAAAATAATGTGCTCTAGAATATAAAACGTTTAAAAATCAATATTTTAATGAGTAACAGAAAAAAGTTCCTAAGGTAAACTGTCCCCAGTGTATTTAATCCAGTGTATCGTGGCTAACTAGTAGCTGGTAGCTGAAAAATATTTTTTATGTACTTTAAATGTATTTAACGTGTTGCTATAAATATTATAAGTTTTATTCGGATTGCTTCAAGAACACTGAAATTGAGAAGCCATACCTTGGCCTATAGAGTATTACAGACTTTCATTGTATAGGAATGGAGACCACATCTGGTTCACTTTAAGAGTGATGTTGAAGTGCTTGTTTATAGTAACCTTTGACCTAGCCTTGAAAGCCTGAATTCCTTTGAAGACTCACATTTCTACAGGCAATTATTCATTACATCATGTATATAGAAGTTCTTTGTCTCACATATATTGCCGCCAAATATAACGTATGACTTTAATCATAGATTTCAAATGATGCTAAGTCACACCCCTTTCTCTAAGATAGCCACTTATTTTAAAGTAAGGCAATCTTATGTATACTCCCCTCTGTAACTGAATTTTAAACCCATAAAACTAATTGTAGTTTAGAATTCGTGGCCAATACCTTTAACATCAAAAATGGATAACACCTGGAATATTGCTCTGTATTGGACAAAGACTGTTAAAGACATTTGTTATTACCAGATGGATGATAATTGTTATGTTTGAATAAACATAAGTTAAACTGCAAGATACTTGATTCGATTGTTAAGAAAACTGATATGTGACAAACAAAGATTTCACGGAATGCCAATTTCCTACATTTAATGGTGGAGAATGCGGGCACCAACAACAGCAAACTTTTGATTTAAGCCTGAATTATGACTGCTACAAGCTACAAGAAGATTACAAGAAGAAGACAAGAAACTCACTGAAGAAAAGTTGAAATTGTTCCCTGAAGAAAAAGCTTTAGTACCCGGCTTGCAACAGGAGAAACACAAGTGACTGATACAGCAGGATGGCATCCCAAAAATACTTTATTTAAACATTCAGTTTTACTATGCGAAAATAGAGTTGCGCAGGGTGAAAAATCGTTCGAACGTGGAAATATGCTCAGTACTGACGGAAGAATATGACGATAATAATTGAGATGACAATCTGGATCCTTTTATTTTACTTTATTTATGAAGAAATAAATGTTATGACGAATTGCAGATCGAAGATGACATTTCGGAGGATTCTCAAGAAATAACTACATATTCCAAAAAGTATTCTTCCATCATGATGCGCACACCTGTGGAAATCAAATACTTCAAGGGTATGTGTCTTTAACATGTCTGTAGAAGTTGCTCATATGTATATTGAAACAAATTATATTAACTGTTTAGTTAATTATGGATTGGCAGCAAAAGACTGCTGTCAAATGTAACAGGATCTGTCTGTAAACGAGTTAATCCTGAAAACGCTATTGTGTATTGAAATAGTTAGACAGATTAACTGGTAATGAGCAAAGCAATGTGGTTAAAAGGGAAAGAAAAAGTTGCATTACTGGCAAAAGGCTTTCTGGAAACTAAAGATTCTATAAAGGAATGGTGTCAACTTAAAAAGACCAGTAATTGTTATGTTTGTAATACATCGAAACAAAAAAGAAATGTGTTGTTAAAAACAATTGAAAAATATATGTGTTGTTGCAAGGTCTAGTAATTTACCTAGCCTCTAGCTAAACTGTAAATCTCCTTAAAAGTGTTAAAAGAAGGAAATCGCCCCCCATGGCTCTCTTTTGAGAGTGCATTGGATGCAACATTAGTTGAAACAAAAACTCAGACTCTCGGCAGTTGTTGAAAGGATTAAGTAATGTCAAGGAAATTAAGATTTTAATATAATGAAAGAAATGCTTAAGAATCAGACTGATCTGTTAAATAGAACCCATAAAACAATGTCTCACATGTCCAATATTAGACGTTGTTGCTAATTTTGACAATTTGCAAAAATTGTTAGTCTGGGGAATGTTACAGATATTTGTGGAAAAATCTGAAAGATTTGGATTAAAGTAGAAGTTGTGTGAAAAGGGCAGAAGAGAAGAAAAGATATAGGAAAATGGGGAAATTGTGCAAGAAAAAGGGTCAGATGGATACTCTCAGATTAGCCAGATTGATTAAAAATGTGTCTAAATATGATGAGCAGAGAGGACCTTTTTAAAATATGAGGGTTTTTGAAGGTGAAATGAATAAACGAAAATTTAGTGATGTGGTAGCCACCAGATGTCGTTTGATCTGGCTGTCAGTCTCATTAAGTGAATGGGTTAAAAATTAACTCATTGATGTGTTGGAGGATAAAGAATGTGAAAAAGCCCAGAGTTTAGTTGCAGGAATTGTTTCCAAATATATTGCTAATGGTTGTACAGTGTGCAACTGGTTTGAATAGTTTTGAATTTTCTATTTTTGATTAATTTAAATGGAGAAAAATTATGATATACATGTTTGTGCTAATTTAAGGAATAAGGCATGGAATTGATTAATGATAAAAAAAAAAACCAGTTTACTATGTCTAAAGAGTAACACAGGCAGAGTGTTAGTGAATATGTCTCTAGAATATCAGGGTAACCAAATGAGCTAGATTAAGAGATTTTGCTGCTATGGAAATTATGAAATCCTTGCAATTGTTAAAAAGGAAAAACACAGGAATAACTACAATGTTGCACAGACACACTTTTGTCTAGGGATACTTCAGCAGGACTGGCCCCTATTAAAAATGTAAAATCAAACCAATATGTGAGCGCTATAGAAACACTGTACAGATATTATGGCAGCACTTAAAATACAATACACAAAAAATGTGCAAAAAATAGACAATAGTTACCAAAACAGCGCGCTAAAATAATCTGCAAATATAAAATACAAATAATAGTGCAGACTGTCTGAATACACTCCTATATATTTAGAGAAATCTTAGGGAAAAAAAACTCACATGTCCCAGAGCCCTATCACCCCTGGCTCTGGGTTTGCAAGGCTCTTTAGGAGAGGGGATATCCCCACACCGCTGAATTCTTCAAAGGATATGTTCACTGCCGATCCCTGCTGTGCTGTGTGTGAAAACAGAAGGGGAGGACCTCCAATTGAATAATATCTTAAGTAAGTTTATTACATAAAAAAATTAAAACCCTTACTTGGGATGTGGTGGGTATAGACTCGCAGAGTCACCCACATAAAAGCATGAACAAATATTGTAAAAACGCTTCCTGATTGCAGTCCGATCAGTCCGATCACGTGACCGTTTCCGGGTCCGCCCCTCCAGTGACGTTCGTGTGACGCGTTTCGCCCGCCTCCACAGGCTTCCTCCGACCTATTAAAAATGTGTCTAGTGAAGAAGGTAGAAGGAGAAATGAGGTTATTAATTGAATATGGTAATTTTAGAGTGAGGTTTAAGGAAAGACCACAAAATTAACAAAATTACCAGGGTACTAAAAACTATTTGGCCACACCCCAAGATAGATATTATAGGGTTTTATTAGAGTAATTCTATGGTATGCTATAATTGCAACCAATAAGGTCATGTTAGGAGATATTGTCCTAAATATGAAGAAAAAACTTACCCAGTGAAAGGGAAAGAAAATTGAATTTCCCAGACCATAAGAATCTACAGAGAGTGGCAGCTGTAAAAACAGAGCATACATCTTCAACCAACCCCCCCTCACATATCAAATTCATGTGAAGAGTGTATACTGATGTTAAGTGCCATTGAAAGAAAGGTGGAGGCAGTCACAAATCGACAAGTAAAATCTGCCTAAACTCACCAATAAATAGGGATGTGAAACCCCTAGCTATTATCAGATCTATCTTGCTGATAACGAAGTGAAGATGGGCGACCATATATTTATGGAAGACTAGAGGGAAATATAACAGAGTTTTATTAGAAACAGGAGCAGGAATGACTCTAATAAAACACGCTTGCCTTTAAAAATGTAAGCATATCAACAAATCCCTTCTAAGTTTTTAATGGAACACATGCACATGCAATTCTATCCACTGATAATGACGTTGAGTTTGAAGGAGGTAAAATAAATTGTGACTTATGGGTCGACCTCTCCTCACACTGTACTATTATGGGAATGGATGTTATCAATGAAAAGAAATTGTATGTGGATTTATTAAATTTGGTTTTATGGCAAGCTTTAGGTGAGAGCAAAACAGGTTGAGTGCTTAAACCTAATAATTTAAGATAGTTTAGTCATGATATAACTGTAAAACAGAGTGAAGTGTCACCTTCTATACAACAAGATGATGAGGTTGTACCATATCTTAAAACTAAATACCCCACAGTGTGCTCTAAGTCTAAACAAGATTGTGGGATAGTGAATTTGCAAGTTGTAATTGTAGTTCTAGACCCCCTGCAGTTAAACAATATAAGATCCCAAAGAATAAGAAGAAGGTGTGAATCAGGTGATAAAAGCATTAGTATCTCAAGGAGTGTTGAGAGTGGGTAATTCCAAATGTAAGTCACCATTTGGCTAATAATCAAGTCGATGGCACTTATAGTTTAATTGTGGACACATATGTGGTGAATAAGTAAATCTCATCAGATATCATGGTGCAAGTAGATGGCACTGTTAAGTACTTTCTGTATTGGATATAGTCAATGTGTTCTTTTCTATACCATTCAATCCAGATAGCTAGTATCGCTATGCTTTTACCTTTAAAAATCATCAATATCTGTTCCAGGTGTTGCTACAGGGCTTCCACGCCTCACCAGCTTACTTTCATAAAGCAATGGCTCAAGTATTGGAACCCCTGGGGTATGGGAATAAGATTTTGCAATATATTGATTATCTGTTAAGTTCAAACAGTAACAAGGGAAGAGCATGAGCAGATACTGTGTGATATTTGTCAAACACTGGCAGATAATGGGTTAAAACTGAACACATTCAAAGTGCAGATCTTGAAGGAAAGATTTACTTTCCTAGGAGTTAATATAGATCCAGAATGTAAAACGCCATGTACAGCAAGGGTTAAAGCATTGCAGCAATTGCCAAGGCCAATGACAGTGTATCATCTACAGAAATGTTTAAGCTTGATAAATGTTAGCAGAGAATTTATATATGATATGGCAGGGATAGCAAAACCCTTATGCAATATGCTAAAATATATAAAAGATAAGATCATCTGGACAGGGGAAGCTGAAAAGAGTTAAATCTGTTAAAAGATGCTCTCACACAAGCGCCTGTGCTAGCTGCTCCCATTGAAACAGTACCATATATTGTTCAATGTTACGCAGGTGTCTCTTCATTAATAGCAGTTTAATGCAAAGGTAGCATGAATCTTTATGAATACTGGGATACATTTCTAAAATTATGTATCCAGTGGAAAGAGGAATGTTTTCCTGTGTAAAACAGCTCATGGCTGTATGATGGGCTTTAGAAGCAACACAACACATGTCAGGATTTGGACAGATAAATTTACAAACCCCTCAAATATCTAAAACTGTTACAAAATTGTTCTGAGTTAGGAGTATATAGCCAGTTACAAAATAAACCACCCAGGGTAGAAACCAGTAAAAGCTATGTTATTCCTGATTTGATGTCAGAAGGAAATGGAAATATAATGCAGATCTCCTTTTGAGAAACAAACAATACAAGGGATTTCTAGTTTGTATGTGGAGGAACAAGATTTTATGTTGATGGATTACATCACACAGGTTATGCCATATATGACGATTAAACAAAAGAATTGCAAAGATAGACTGCCAGGCCATATGTCTGCTCAGAAAACTGAGTTAGAGTCTGAAAAGAAAGTTCTAGAAATAACAGTATATGACCCAGTGAATATAATCAGTGACAGCAGTCATGTAGTTAAAGCTTTAACACTTCACCTCCCAATATGGAGAAAAGAGGAATGGTAGATTCTCAGGATAAAGCTTTAAAACATGCAGGTATTCTGGCAGAACTGTTTAATTATGAAAAAGAAAAAAAAGGGTTTAACTTGTTGTTGTGAAACAGACTTGTAGATCAGGAATCAAAGGAAACTTTGTCTGAGGAGTTGTAATACTTGGAAAATCTAATGAGTGCAACTGTTATTAAAAGACAAATAACAAATACCCTATAAGATCAGATAGAGAATGAAAGGATGTAGCTTTCAGTATAGAAAGAATGGGTCTAGATACTGAAACTGGCATGTACAGGGTTAAACACAATGAAACACAAACATTTGTACCTAGTGTCTTATTACAAGGGCTGATTGTATTCAATCATCGTACACAGGGCATTTGGGTACAGGACAACTGTTTAAGGTCCTGCAAAATAAATTGTATCATCCTAATTTAAAACAAAAAGTGTAGAAATATATTGCAGAAGTGTCTCATATGTGCTCAATTTAATCCAAGACCTAAATACTAGAAACCAAAATTGCAGAGAGTTCCTTTGGCAAAAAGAACATGGTACTCTATATAAATTAATTTCTAAATTAAAATAAATAAAATAAAATAGAAATAAAAATGCTTTAAGATAAGAGTAATTGGTTAACATATTTACCAGGAGTATTAATGTCTATTCCTGCAAATCCAAACTCAAGTGTCACCTCATGAGTTAGTGACATGTAGAACTATGTAATCACTTTCCCTAATGAACCTTTTGTTCCAAGTTACAGCAGAACATGCTGAATAGTTGAAAGTATTACAGGAACATCTATTGTTAGATTTGAAGTTTGCTACTTCAAATGTCGTCCCTTATGGTAAACTATGTGTTAAAGTTGTACAGCGCTACGGAATCTGATGGCGCTATATAAATAAATTAAATAAATATAAAGAAGTAACACAGGGGAATTATGCAGATATGTTTAAGCCAGGTTACAAGGCAATGGTAAAATCCTTTAAAACACCAGGTCTATGAAAAGCAAGTTGGGAAGGTCCTTATGGTCCTTATGTTGGTCTAAGAATAAAAATTAGAACAAACTGTGTTACAGGTTTAAAAAGCAAACATTGGTACAAAGTGTAATAAATCAATTCTTGTGTCCAGTGATCAATGTAAAAGAAATGTACTAAGGTATAAGAAATTTACTAATGTATAAGACATTTACTAATGTATAAGAATAGTAAACTGCCATCTGTTTTTCATTACAGAACTAATACTGTTTTACATGGACAAAAACCTGTATGATTTTAAATAAAAGGACAAATTGTTTGGACTTTCAAAGGACATTATGGACTTTCAAAGAGACTGTGCTTGTGGATTCGATTGGAGAGGACAGTATTTCATGGACTAAATCAAACCGATTGTGTTTTTTGGTTAATGTAAACTGTATACAATTGCACAGCATAATAACTATGATACTGTTATTATTAATGTTAGGTAAAATCAATGCCCAAGGTAAATTAATGAATTAGTGAAAAATTTAAAGGTAATTGTAACAAGAATTTTGTTCTTAGGAGTTCAGAAATGAAAGGGTTAAAATGGCTTGCTTCTCCCTCTTGGAGTGTAAAAAGCAATACAGACAACTGGAAATGGCTGTGTTAAAAGGCCTTTCCTTGTAAAGTAATACTTAGATCAATATCAGAAAACAAAATTAAAATCCCATAAGTAATTGGTATAAGTAAATTATGATGCATTATATTTACATAAAAAGCATCATAGAGGGGCTTGAAAAATATTTTTTTATGTACTTTAAATGTATTTAACGTGTTGATATAAATATTATAAGTTTTATTCGGATTGCTTCAAGAACACTGAAATTGAGAAGCCATACCTTGGCCTATAGAGTATTACAGACTTTCATTGTATAGGAATGGAGACCACATCTGGTTCACTTTAAGAGTGATGTTGAAGGGCTTGTTTATAGTAACCTTTGACCTAGCCTTGAAAGCCTGAATTCCTTTGAAGACTCACATTTCTACAGGCAATTATTCATTACATCATGTATATAGAAGTTCTTTGTCTCACATATCTTGCCGCCAAATATAACGTATGACTTTAATCATAGATTTCAAATGATGCTAAGTCACACCCCTTTTTCTAAGATAGCCACTTATTTTAAAGTAAGGCAATCTTATGTATACTCCCCTCTGTAACTGAATTTTAAACCCATAAAACTAATTGTAGTTTAGAATTCGTGGCCAATACCTTTAACATCAAAAATGGATAACACCTGGAATATTGCTCTGTATTGGACAAAGACTGTTAAAGACATTTGTTATTACCAGATGGATGATAATTGTTATGTTTGAATAAACATAAGTTAAACTGCAAGATACTTGATTCGATTGTTAAGAAAACTGATATGTGACAAACAAAGATTTCACGGAATGCCAATTTCCTACAGTAGCCAGAGTAATGGATATAACACCTATGGAGGCGTGTACCTAGGGGGTGAGGTGGGAAACAGGAAAACGAATGGGGGAGGGTTGGGAGGACAAAAAGACACAAAGTGTAGCAGAAGATGTGTTGCCACGATAAGTGTGATCCACTACACCAATACTCCCATAATAGTTAAATCTCTCACTAAAATGGTAAGCTTGTAGTGACAACCATTCAAATAATTTGTCGGTTCCAGTACAGGTAGTCTGGATGGACCGGGATGAGGATATACCTCTGAGAATCCCTGTGGTCCAGACCTTATAGCCAAACTATTAGCCAGTGTCAAAGCCTCAGTAGGAAATCACTTAGTGAATCTCTAGCGCTACAGGAAGTTAACCAAGTTATCCTGAGGTGGTCACGGTAATAATGTATCGTTATAGATACTGTGTTACAATGGGGATGATCCGTACAAGTGAGTCTAGCGGTCTCAGCAATTTCACAGGTGCTACGGTAAGCAGTGTAGCCCTTGGCACCACACCAAGATACTTTGGGGGGTCCGTATAGAGGGATAACTATTGCACGGATCATAGAAATCCTATTGATCCTGATAGTTCTCAATGCTACAGAAGTTTTGTTGGCTAGATACGGAGTGTGGTAATATCTAGTCCAGCATAGGGTGATAGCTGAGAGAGCGCCATAGAGATACAAATCAAAGCCTTAGGATTGCTACAAAGTAGGAAAAAATGCCTTCATGGGCATTTAGTCATAGGAAAGAGAGGTTTAGAAAGGGTTTGAAAGAACTTGCTGGTATAAAAAGTAAGTACAGGCAGAGAGTGGCTATAGTACCAGATGGTTGGCACCACAAACGGTATGGAGCTCAATACTGCTCGTCATTTACTACCATCAGGTAAGTATGCTGACGAAAGTGCAGAGAGCTTAGTAAAAGTGTGTATGTATATATATACAACCCTGGTCGGAATAGCACTCAATACTACTCGTCACTGTACTACCTTCCCGGTACCACGGTCAGTAATGCGAACAAATTGGTTTGCTCAAAAACCCAGGAGGCAGTCATAGATGAGTATCTTGACGAAAGTACTAAGAGCTTTGTCGGAATGTCTAGAGACCCGACGAGCGTTTCACCCTGTTTAGGGGCTTGTCAGGGGAAAGAAATGAATCCCCCAGGGGCAGAGTTATATATCCCGCCCTTGCAGCCGATTGGTCCGTTTTCAGCCGGCAAAAATAAGGTGCTCTAGAATATAAAACGTTTAAAAATCAATATTTTAATGAGTAACAGAAAAACTTTTTTCTGTTACTCATTAAAATATTGATTTTTAAACGTTTTATATTCTAGAGCACATTATTTTGAATAATTGTGACACTTGACGTTGGGAACGTCCCTTGTGATACCAATATTCACTATTGTGTTTTCATTCTTTAGGACAGTGTTCTCTCTCTTTGTTCTTGTTCAAACTTTTGAGGGTTACCCCCTCTCTGTCCAGTTACATTATAATTATCGTATGGGCCAACCCATTTTCCTATCACATTTCTCTGAGGTTTTAATACCAATTTGGCCATGCTGACAAGCTCCTTCACAGATTATTAGCGGTTGGGCTCTCCTCCATCCTATTGTCCTCCTAGACTTGATCACGTGGAACTTTACTACTTGTATTAATGACTGACCTTCTTGATAAACTTGGTGACCCGAACCTAGGTCAAGAGGAAATCACAAACGTTTTCTCCATCAATCCATTATCTTCACAAGGTATTAGCAATGATAATATCAACACAGCATTTTTCGAAATTCAAAAAACGTATCAACAACAACTAAAGAGTTTCTGGGAACTTACGAGCCTCAAACAATACTTAGAACAGAAACTAGTTCAGAGAGGCCTACGTCCCGAGATCCTACTCCCTGATAAAGTCCAAACCGATGAACAACTCAGCGAATGGAACTCAATTTTGCTGAGCTGTTCCTTCAAGTTAATGGATTTCCTGGTAAAACTGGAAACTAGCAATTTTGAAGTCTGCAACTTAAAACTTAAGGGTGAAATCACACAAATTAAAAACTATAAGACAGATGACCTATACCCATCCATGGAAACTAAACTGCAACAGAATATAACTAATTTTAAACAACATCTAAAAACAAAGAAACATAACAAATTCCAAAGAGATTTCAAAGATTTTAAAAACGGAAACATCTTTAGACAAACTAATATCACCAGACGTAAAAATACCTATAGGGGTTCCTCATCCGGGGAAACTGACTGGTCGGATCAGGAACAACAGCCACAGAACAGACGGAGACCCCCATTCCCACGGAATAGGTCACAGATAAGAGATACGAGTTCACAGCCAAACTCAAACAGGAGTATCCTCAAAAACTCAGATAAAGCGGTCTCATTCCTTGATATTCCCATCTCAGGGGACAGCAATATTGCTGAACCGACCGTCCCAGCTGCAAATCCTTTTTTAGACCAGGTACAGCCACACCAACTGCGGGGTCGCCTAAGAGACAGGGACCGATGGTCATACAAGACCCAAAATCGTACCCAAAGGCAGTAACAACAGAGAAAATAATTAATTTGTCTGACGTACACCTCTCAAAACATCACATGAGTCTGCTAAACAAGGGATTATCCTTCGTACCTACCCCTATTTGTGACAAATTCAATTGGGCTAAGGATTTAAACCTTTTTGGAAGAAAACTAGCTCTTAATATAATGCACGCAAAAAAAGACCAAGCAGCAGCCAACGAACTAGGTTTAACTATCCAGGAATATGAAATGTCGAAAACACTGGATAGCCTCCTATATGAAAATGACCCTATGAGACCACTCACAGAATTCAAACCACCAAGCTACTTCACCCCCAATTTCTCGGACACTCCTCATGTGGACCTATTCCTTCAAATGTCACTAAAAGAATTTGAGACAAATAGAGACCTGAATCGTAGAACAAGCAATTAGAGTTTTTCTGAACGTAGAGCTCTAAAAGAATTACAACAACAACCTGACCTGGTAATAAAACCAGCCGTCAAAGGCAGCAATATTGTGGTCCTAAAACGCTCAGACTATGTCGAGATGTGTTTATCTCATCTGAATGACAGCTCATATTACAGAACACTCCCTTCAGATCCCACCAACATCTATGTCAAAGAACTTGAATCTTTACTACAAGATGCCTTGAGTCAACAGATCATCAACCAAGACAAACTCAAATTCTTGTTGCCAAATAAGACACCGACTATCGCAACATTCTACTGTCTACCCAAAGTCCACAAGGGTATTCGACCTCCCCCAGGTAGACCGATTGTTTCCGGTAACAAATGCTTAACAGAGTCCTTAAGCTAATTTATTGAAAGAATTCTGCATCCCTTAGTATTGAAACTACCATCCTATCTTCAGGACACAAAATCCACCCTACTTGCATTACAGGACTTGATTGTCCCCCCGTACACACAACTAGCGAGTTTAGATGTGGTCTCCCTCTACACTAATATTCCCCACCAGTTGGGACTTAGGGCCTGTAGGTTCTTCCTAGACAACACAGCGTACAATGACTCCCAGAAGGATTTCATTTTATCCTCACTTGAGTTCATTTTGATGCACAATTATTTTGTGTTCAATGGCTCTTACTATCTCCAGGTCTCCGGCACTGCCATGGGGACAGCTTGCGCACCCACATATGAAAATCTATTTTTGGGGTGGTGGGAGCAGCATGTCGTCACCACCGCAAGGTTCAGCCAGTTTCATGAATTTATCCTAAGCTGGCACAGGTATATAGATGACATGCTGCTCTTTTGGACAGGCTCTGTGACCATGTTTGAAGACTTTGTTCAGCTGTTAAATGACAACGACATCAATCTCAAATTGACACGCGTGATTGACGAACATCAATTAGTGTTTCTGGATCTCAAAATTCTCTTAGAACAAGATGGCACTATCCAGACGGAACTGTTTAGAAATGAAACGTCTACAAACAGTTTGTTACATTGGACCAGCCACCACCCTTATTGCCTCAAAGCTTCAATCCCCTATGGCCAATATTTGAGGGCAAGACGTAACTGCTCACAGGATGAAACCTTTTACAAAGAATGCAGGATCCTCAAATCCCGTTTCAAAAAATTACAATACCCAAATCGGGTCTTGAAACGGGCATTCCAAAGGGCTAACAGCATTGACAGAAACTCTAGTCTCCATCTCACAAGACCAGCTCAGGAATCCAAGGCTCCTCGATGCATAGCCACTTTCGATCAAGGGTGGGACCACATGACTAACATCTTCAAAAGGAACTGGCCCATTCTGCAACATGACCCAGTTCTCCAAAAAAATACTTCCTGGTCACCCTTCCCTAACAGCACGGAGACCTTCCAACCTTCAGGATCAACTTGTCCATAGCTACCTTTCATCCCCCGCAACACCATCCAACTGGCTGTCTGATCTCAAGGGAACCTATAAATGCGGCCATTGCAAGGCCTGCCAATACGTCTCACCTAGCAAGTCGGTGGTTTCCACTCAGACGCGTATAAGCATTGACACAAATGCCTTAATAAACTGCGGCACCACCCGGCTCATCTATCTTATCACCTGTAGCTGTGGAATCCAATATATCGGGAAGACCTATCAACAATTTAGAAGGAGGATCCTGCAGCACGTCAATTCCATCAAGAATACGGTCACCCCAACCACAGTTGCAAGACATATCCAGAATTTCCAAAACGGCATTGCTGACAATCTACGTTTTCAAGCCATCGAGAAACAAATGCCTAATCCAAGAAAAGGCGACTTCAATAAGACTCTATTACAAAAAGAATCCCGCTGGATATTTATCTTTAAGACCATAGCCCCTTGTGGCTTAAACGAAGAATTTAATTACACACCATTCATACACCGATAATTGGAGGTCATCGAGCACCACTGTTCCTCCCTCCTCTGGTCCTTTTGTAAATATGTAAATAGCCAATAATTATCATGTACTTACAAGTGACCTCATCTCGTGCTCTCAAACACGGCATGCTTTAATTGACAAATAAATGTCATGAACTTCCTTTCTATAAACATCGCTAGGATGTTCACCAAGGGCTGGAATCCGGCCACTTTTTGATCTGTGCACTACTTCCTTATCACAAAACTTTCCTTGTAAAATATATTCAACATATAATTTCTAACAATGCAACTAGGGATTACGGTACCTTTATGCATCTATAATGAGGGGTGCTTTAGCCTTATCTGGCTTAAATACTCCTGTTTATCATACTTCACCTCCTCTTGGCATAATAACAATAATCTGTGTATTATGCCACACTCTAGGATCCCTAACAACTTCTGAGAGGATTACTAGCACTACAGATATGCTCAGAAATGGATACGATGAGAACTCTTTTGGAAACTCAGTCAGTAAAAAAATGTTTTATTTTTTTTTTACACCGACAGATTTTTGACCCTACTGAGCCACCGTAGTTTTTTTTTTTTTCTTGACACCGACAGATTTTTGACCCTACTGAGCCACCGTAGTTCTCCACTTTTTGCCGGCTGAAAACGGACCAATCGGCTGCAAGGGCGGGATATATAACTCTGCCACTGGGGGTATTCATTTCTTTCCCCTGACGAGCCCCTAAACAGGGCGAAACGCGCGTCGGGTCTCTAGACATTCCGACAAAGCTCTTAGTACTTTCGTCAAGATACTCATCTATGACTGCCTCCTGGGTTTTTGAGCAAACCAATTTGTTCGCATTACTGACCGTGGTACCGGGAAGGTAGTACAGTGACGAGTAGTATTGAGTGCTATTCCGACCGGGGTTGTATATATATACATACACACTTTTACTAAGCTCTCTGCACTTTCGTCAGCATACTTACCTGATGGTAGTAAGTGACGAGCAGTATTGAGCTCCATACCGTTTGTGGTGCCAACCATCTGGTACTATAGCCACTCTCTGCCAGTACTTACTTTTTATACCAGCAAGTTCTTTCAAACCCTTTCTAAACCTCTCTTTCCTATGACTAAATGCCCATGAAGGCATTTTTTCCTACTTTGTAGCAATCCTAAGGCTTTGATTTGTATCTCTATGGCGCTCTCTCAGCTATCACCCTATGCTGGACTAGATATTACCACACTCCATATCTAGCCAACAAAACTTCTGTAGCATTGAGAACTATCAGGATCAATAGGATTTCTATGATCCGTGCAATAGTTATCCCTCTATACGGACCCCCCAAAGTATCTTGGTGTGGTGCCAAGGGCTACACTGCTTACCGTAGCACCTGTGAAATTGCTGAGACCGCTAGACTCACTTGTACGGATCATCCCCATTGTAACACAGTATCTATAACGATACATTATTACCGTGACCACCTCAGTGTCACGTCTAAACATTTGTTATGAAGGAACATAACTGCAGATTTCGTATAGTTTGAATATTTATTAAAGAAAGTAAAAGGTAAAGACTTTAATTCCAATTTACAGGTACTGTAGTTTTAAGTAGTAAACGATAACTGAAGTCCACAATTACAGGCACTGTAGCTTTAAGTAGTAAATGATAACTGAAGTCCACAGTTACAGGCACTGTAGCTTTAAGTAGTAAACGATAACTGAAGTCCACAGTTACAGGCACTGTAGCTTTAAGTAGTAAACGATAACTGAAGTCCACAATTACAGGCACTGTAGCTTTAAGGAGTAAACGATAGTAAATTGCAGACACTGAATCAATAAGGAGTCTCTTAGTAGAGTTAACGGTTTAGGTGATAAGTAATTACAATAGCTGTTCCATACTTTAACTGAAGCAAGACAGATGCAGATAACTGATATGAAGTATGAGTTGAAGTTAGCTGTAACGGAATTGTTTTTACCGAAGGACTTTTGGAGACAGGTAATAACAGCTTTAGATGCAACTCTTATCACATTGGTTTTACTTAGCTTCCGGCATATAGAACACTGGTTCCCGAGATCTCCTCAGAGGCGTATGAAGAGTGTTTAATCTTTAGTCGTGGATGAGGAGAGGTGAAGGGAACTTTGCAGAGTCTTTCAGTCCGGTCTGGTAGCAGAGGCTTTCACAACGAAGTTGTAGCCGGGTTGTGAGTAAGGAACGTAGTTCAATAATCCAGCCCTGATCAGCTGGTGCAGTCAGATTAAGTAGGCAGACCGTGTCATAAAGGGGTGTGGCTAGGCTCTGTGGAACCAGGAAGTAAGAGGATACCATAGTTAAGGCATGACAGTACCCCCTCTTTAATGAGCAACCTCTGGGTGCTATTGACTTGGTTTAGAAGGGTAACGCTTGTGAAATTTGGAAATCAATATGTCAGCATGAACGACAGAGGAGTTTTCCCATGTATCTTCATCAATTCCATATCCTTTCCATCTGATGAGGTATTGTAAGGAGCCACGATGGATCCTTGAATCCAGTATACTTTGAATTTCGTATTCTTCTTCACCCTGGACCAATATGGGATCAGGAGAAGTAGTGACATTTCTTTGGAAAGGGTCAGGATGATGAGGCTTCAACAAGGACAATTGATTGGATCTTTGGCATACAGAACAAGATTTGACATAAGATTCGATAGTTTGGTCTTGACGAGGCCACCAACAGTATCTTTTAGACAATTCAAGGGTCTTTTTTATACCTGGATGACCTGCCAGAGGAGAATCATGAATACATTCGAGTACTTTAATTCTGAAAGAGGGAGGTACGTAAATCCGGTCTTTGAAGTAGTAGAGACCGTTTTTCTTGGATAATTGAATTGATTTAGGAAGTTCGAGAGCATCTTCACTGAGATCTTTAATGTCATCAATAAGAGAAGATAAGATTCCAATGACTTTAGGCAAAGGAGGTTCTTGAGGAGTTTTGTGTTGAGAAAGGACAGCTCCAATTGCAAATTCCGAAGCATCCGTTTCAAGGACATAAGGATATGAAGGATTTGGAAGTTGAAGGATAGGAGCTGTTGTAAACTTTCTCTTTAATTCACCAATGACTGTAGGAGGAGGAGACTCCAGTTCGGTGTCAGAACAACATGAGGTTTTAGCTGGTTCTTTCGTAGACTGAAGAATTGGAATTTGCTGTAAACATGTTTCTTTACAATAATGTGAGTTAAAGGTGAGAGAGAAAGGAAACCATGAGATTTGAGGGTTGTGGTTCCTTAACCAGTTGATCCCTAATATAATAGGAAAAAATGGTGATGAGATAACATCAAATATAAGACTTTCCGTATGAGTATGATTGATGGTTACTGTTAGAGGGACGGATTCATGAAGTATTGGTCCCGATGAGATGAGGGACCCGTCAATCACTTTAACAGGTACAGAAGTTCTTTTACGAACACAAGGAATTTTATTCTTTGTTACAAAGGCTGAGTCGATGAATACTCCATTTGCACCGGAATCGATAACAGCCTTGGTTATGATTCTTTTATTGTCCCACTGTAATACAAGAACGATAGGGGACATTTGAGTATTTGCTGTAGAGGGAAGTACACTTAGGATGGAAGAGGCATGAGACTGCCTTCTGCCTTTTATCCGTTTTAATGAAGGACAATCAGAGACTAAATGAACTTGAGAGGCACAATACATGCAGAGGTTTAACATACGTCTTCGATTTTTCTCTTCAGGAGTGAGGGGACTTCTTATTATCCCTATTTCCATAGGTTCGATTGGTTCAGATGGGTTGTCAGGAGGCTTTGGAGCCCCTATTTCCATAGGTTCACTTGGTATGGAATTCTTATCTGGAGCTTTTGAGGGAGTGAAAGGTTTGCGGTCTTTTGAATGTGAAAGGGCTTTTTCGGCCTTTCTTTCTCTTAATCTTCTGTCAATGCTGATTGATAGGCGAATTAGAGCGTTCAAATTAGTAGGGAGTTCTGTTCTAGATAATTCATCTTTTACAGCTTCCGATAAACCAATTCGAAACTGGTTGCGCAATGTGATGTCATTCCATTGCGTTTCTATAGCCCATCTTTTGAATTCAGCAATGTAATCTTCAACGGGTCTATTTCTTTGCTGTAGTGTTCTGATTGTTAAATCAGCTGTAGCTTGTTTGTTAGGATCTTCATAGAGAAGAGACATGGCTTCAAAAAATTCATCTAGTGAATTTAAAATGGGGTCATCGTTTTCCAGAAAGGAATGAGCCCATGACATAGGTTCACCTCTTAGAAAGGAAATAACCGAACAAACTTTAGTTCTTTCTGTAGGATAGGATCTAGGTTTCAAAGCAATTAAAAGTTTGCAAGAGTTGAGGAACTCCCTGTATTTTGAACGATCTCCATAGAACTTTTCAGGGTTACACACAGCAGGATCACTAGCCGAGTGCAGAGTAGTATGAGGAGTATGAGTTTGTAAATCTCTGATATAAGTGAGAAGTCTTTCGTTAGTAACTTGCAGGTCTTGCACACTTTGGGCTAGTGCATTAACTCTTTGATTCAGCGTAGTTATAGTAGAATCGAAATCTGCTGGATCCATTACAATGGCTGGATTATTCTGTCACGTCTAAACATTTGTTATGAAGGAACATAACTGCAGATTTCGTATAGTTTGAATATTTATTAAAGAAAGTAAAAGGTAAAGACTTTAATTCCAATTTACAGGTACTGTAGTTTTAAGTAGTAAACGATAACTGAAGTCCACAATTACAGGCACTGTAGCTTTAAGTAGTAAATGATAACTGAAGTCCACAGTTACAGGCACTGTAGCTTTAAGTAGTAAACGATAACTGAAGTCCACAGTTACAGGCACTGTAGCTTTAAGTAGTAAACGATAACTGAAGTCCACAATTACAGGCACTGTAGCTTTAAGGAGTAAACGATAGTAAATTGCAGACACTGAATCAATAAGGAGTCTCTTAGTAGAGTTAACGGTTTAGGTGATAAGTAATTACAATAGCTGTTCCATACTTTAACTGAAGCAAGACAGATGCAGATAACTGATATGAAGTATGAGTTGAAGTTAGCTGTAACGGAATTGTTTTTACCGAAGGACTTTTGGAGACAGGTAATAACAGCTTTAGATGCAACTCTTATCACATTGGTTTTACTTAGCTTCCGGCATATAGAACACTGGTTCCCGAGATCTCCTCAGAGGCGTATGAAGAGTGTTTAATCTTTAGTCGTGGATGAGGAGAGGTGAAGGGAACTTTGCAGAGTCTTTCAGTCCGGTCTGGTAGCAGAGGCTTTCACAACGAAGTTGTAGCCGGGTTGTGAGTAAGGAACGTAGTTCAATAATCCAGCCCTGATCAGCTGGTGCAGTCAGATTAAGTAGGCAGACCGTGTCATAAAGGGGTGTGGCTAGGCTCTGTGGAACCAGGAAGTAAGAGGATACCATAGTTAAGGCATGACACTCAGGATAACTTGGTTAACTTCCTGTAGCGCTAGAGATTCACTAAGTGATTTCCTACTGAGGCTTGGACACTTCCTGTAGCGCTAGAGATTCACTAAGTGATTTCCTACTGAGGCTTTGACACTGTCTAATAGTTTGGCTATAAGGTCTGGACCACAGGGATTCTCAGAGGTATATCCTCATCCCGGTCCATCCAGACTACCTGTACTGGAACCGACAAATTATTTGAATGGTTGTCACTACAAGCTTACCATTTTAGTGAGAGATTTAACTATTATGGGAGTATTGGTGTAGTGGATCACACTTATCGTGGCAACACATCTTCTGCTACACTTTGTGTTTTTTTGTCCTCCCAACCCCCCCCGTTCGTTTTCCTGTTTCCCACCTCACCCCCTAGGTACACGCCTCCATAGGTGTTATATCCATTACTCTGGCTACCAGCTAGTAGTTATCCACGATACACTGGATTAAATACACTGGGGACAGTTTACCTTAGGTACGTTTTTCTGTTACTCATTAAAATATTGATTTTTAAACGTTTTATATTCTAGAGCACATTATTTTGAATAATTGTGACACTTGACGTTGGGAACGTCCCTTGTGATACCAATATTCACTATTGTGTTTTCATTCTTTAGGACAGTGTTCTCTCTCTTTGTTCTTGTTCAAAATAATTTATTGGTCATGGTTGATGAATGTTAAAACAAAAAAGTAAAATACAAAATAAAAATAGTAGCAAAGAAAAAAGTGAAATATGGCGAGAAGTAGTAGACAACAAAAAAGAGACCACAATAAACATAATTATTAAAGGGACACTCTAAGCACCATCACCACTACAGTGCACTTTTGGGGTTATGGTGCCCACAGTCTCCTGGTGCCATACTATGGTAAATTGTTGTGTCATTTTCAAATGATTTGATGCTTACCTATCTCTGTTGGGCTCTATGTTCTATCTGAGCTGATATGCTAAAGTAGTAGTAGAGAAGTAATGTAGAAGTCCTGCACCTTGTCAGACTTCCTCCATTATAAATTCATATTGTGTTCATACAGCACAGCCCTCACCCTTGCTTCTTCTCCCTTTGCTCCTCCCTCTCACAACCATACCTGGACCGTACCATCCCTGCCCTACAAGCCTTCTCCCCAGCTACAGAGGTGGCTGCACTTCTCCTTTCCTCTCGTCCCTCTTCAACCTCCACTCTACTGAGACTGCTCTTATTAAAGTTACAAATGACCTAATCACAGCTAAATTCAAAGGACACCACTCCATACTAATCCTTCTTGACCTTTCTGCCACCTTTAACACTGTCTCCTGACCTGTCACTTCTGCCTTTAAGGTGTCTCCTTTTGCAATGACACCTCCTGCTCTCGTCCTCTCTTGGTTGGAGTCCCCCAAGGATATGTTCTTGGTCCCCTTCTGTTCTCTCTTTATACTGCCTCTCTTGGCAAACTCATTAACTCCTTTGGATTCCATTACCATCTGTATGCCGACGACACCCAGATATATCTCTCTTCCCCTGACCTCTTCCCTGCTGTCCTACAGCATGTCACTGCTTGTCTTTCTTCAATCTCAGACTGGATGTCCTCCCGCTTTCTGAAACTCAATCTCTCTAAAACTGAGCTTCTTATCCCCCCCCCTCACAATGCTGATCCTCCTCCTACGCTTTCCCTGCAAGTTGACGGTACTTACACCAGTCCATCCTTGCAAGCTCGTTGTCTTGGTGTTATCTTTGATCCTAGCCTCACCTTTGGGCCATATCCAGAATGTTGCTAAAACCTGTTGATTCCACCTTAAAAACATTGCCAGCATCCGCCCCTTTCTCATGCAAGATGCTGCCATGGAGCTTGTTCATGCTCTGGTAATCTCTCGCATGGATTACTGTAATTCTCTCCTAGTTGGTCTCCCCAGAAGATGAACAGCTCCGCTGCAATCAGTAATGAATGCTGCCACCAGGTTGATCTTTCTCACCCATCGCTCCTCCCATGCCTCGCCCCTATGTAAATCCTTACACTGGCTTCCTGTATCCTATAGGTGTCAATTCAAAATATGAAGCCTTACCTATAAAGTTCTAACCAACTCTAGCCCATCTTACATTTATTCACTGATTTATAGATATGCCCCTTCTCGGTCTCTCCGCTCTTCCGTGACCACCTCCTGTCCGCTGCTCGCACCCTTATTGCTAACTCGCGCTTGCTGGACTTCTCGCCAGTGGCTCCCTTCCTTTGGAACAACCTACCTACCCCCATCAGACTCTCCCTTTGTTTTCAATTGTATAAAAAGTCCCTCAAAACGTATCTGTTCAGAAATGCTTATGGACTCCCATAGTAACTTATCTATACCTATCCATATCTGTCTCTTGCTCTTCTGAAGAGCCACACTTCACTCTCTCCTCCAGTTCTGCTATTTTTCACCTTGGTTTGTGGCTGTCAAACTTGCTGCCCTGTTGTATATTTGTACCCCATCTCCTCTAGAAAGTAAACTTGTTTGAGCAGGGCCCTCATTAACCTATTGTTCCTGTTTCACTGTGTAATTGTCTAATTTATTGTAAATATCCCCCCCTTTCATAATATTGTAAAGCACTGAGGAATTAGTTGGCGCTATATAAATACCAATAATAATAACAGTAATAATAATTATCATGCCATCTCGTACCAAGTTTGGACACTATTCATTAGCTGTGAGCCATCAGGTGAATTCATAATAAAAATACCAAACATTACAGACAAAATAATTTGATGAATTCAGATTATTACACCAAAAAAATTATAATCTATTAATATTGCAGTTTGCATTCAGAGACTTCGGTGTCTTCTATTTTGAGCTAGAAGACCTGAAGCAAGAAAACGGAATTTGAATTCCATAGGTCATTCATTTGGAGACAATGGCACTAATATAAATATATATATATATATATATATATATATATATATATATATACACACACATTTTAAAACAAGTGTACAGATTCTCTACAAGAATAATGTAATTGCTTATAGTTACTGTAAAGTGCTGTATAAACATGAAAATAAAAAGTTTTATTTGTTGAATAACAATACGTCACACATAAAGGAGAAAACAAAGTTTGATGACTAATCCAGATACACACATAATGATACACATGCAGATACACAGACACACAGAATGACATACACTCACATATACAGTATGACACATAGATACACAGACACACTCTGACACACACGCGAGTACACAGGCACACACACATACAGATACAGATACAGATATAGACACCCCTACAGACACACATACAGATACACTTACAGACACACAGATATACATACAGGCACCAATACACACACACATGCAAACTGTATTTTTTTTTTATTCACTCTCCTGCCTTTTAGGTACAGGAGGGTGACTTCCCTGGAGTTATGAGGCAGACTAAGGCTGATAGAAGTCAGAGCTCCCACTCTGACTCCCTCTTCTCCTTTCACCTTCCACGCGTTGCTCTCCTCCTTTTCCAACTTCATGGCTCTGTAAGCTGGGAGGAAGTGACTGCTCACTTCCTCGCAGTTTGACGTCATCACAACAGGACCTGGTCTCAACAGGACCTAATCCCCCTAAGGGTTGAATTATAGGTAGGAATAGGGGTTGGATTATACATTCTATTATGGGTGAATTATGGGTAGGATTTTAGAGTGGATTATGGGATGGATGTAGGTTGGATTTTTTTAAATAAGATTATGGGTTGGATTAAGGGTTGGAATAGGGTTTGTTTTAAGGGTTAGCTTAGAGACAAGATTAGAGGTAGAATTACAGGCAGGTTCAGGGAAAAAAGTATACATGTGGCATATCATTGTACATGAGATCAGCTGCAGAATACACATATATAGTGTTTGCAGAAGTAGGACATGCATATTTTACGAATTAAAAATAACAAAACATGTGTAGAAAAAAACAAACAACGAAGAAACAAAGTTTTCAAAATGCCCTTGCTTACATTGCCTGGTGGATGTACTTTCTACAAAGAAATACTTTTGTGTAGCGGTTTTGGATTCTGTGACTACTATAAAGCTGTAGTCCCAGCATCACAGGTGTCACTAGAAACCATCTGGCCCCAGTGTGAAAACCAGGCCCCTCTCCCATGAGTCTTCATCCCCCCCTCCAATGTCTCATTCCCACCTCCAGCTTTTCCGGATGTCTCATTGCAGTACCCATGCCCCCTCAGCCCCTCCATTTGTCCCAGGGCCTGATCGCACTCTTAAAGTGCTGCAATGCTGACTGGGCCCCTTAAAACAGTGCATCGGGTGACCCTACGATTATGGGCCATCCGATGGGCCCCCCGGGGCCCTCATCCAATGGGCCCCCTCTCTCCCCTTCCCCTCTGTGTCCCATTCCTCCCTCTCTCCCCCCTCCCGATGGGTACCCTATCTCCCCTTCCCCTCTGTGTCCTATTCCTCCCTCTTTCTCTCCCCCTCACCTCCATGTGTCCCATACCCTCCCTCTCTCCCCTCCACGTGTCCCATTCTTCCCTCTCTCCCCCTCCCTTCCATGTGTCTCATCCCCTCCCTCTCTCCTCCCTCCCCTTTATGTGTCCCATTCTTCCCTATCACCCCTTCCCTTCCATGTGTACGATGCCTTCCATCCCCCTCCCCTACCTCTCTCCTCTGCTTCTGTACCTGCTTCTCTGCCGCAGTTCCCGGTCTGACAGGAAGTGCTCTCACAGTGAGCTCTTCCTGTTAGACCGCTCCTCCATGCTACACATGGGCAGGAAGGGAGCAGCATAGATCTCCCCTTTAGCCAGACACCCAGGAACCACGTACTAGGGCCAGTGCAGATTTGCACCGGCCCAGAAGGTATCCAGGTGGCCCTCCAGTGTGGGGCCCGGTTTCAGCCGCGATCCCTGTGACCGTGGTAGGTACACTGCTGCTCAGCATACCAAATTTTGCAAAGTTTTAACTTTAAAACTGTAATTCACTCCTTAAAGTAGTTGTTTTATAACTTCAATTAATTCATTTTAGTCCTAGACAGATTGGGCATTTTAACAATCAGTACTAATTAGTGGATCTATTTTGAGTTAGTTTTCTTTAGTTGCACTTGGTGCGTACAAATTATTAAATGTAAAACTGAAATGTTTATTTTAAAAATAGTTTTTTAAATTTTTTATATTTTATTCTATTTAATATTATGTTATGTATACATGTAGGGTATCAAAAGAAAGCTCTGTTTCACTTATTCTTTTTATCTATAACATGTATGGGTGAACTTATACAGAAAGGGGGAAATTGTGGTAGAATTAACTCAAGGCAAAAATTGCAAATTTTTAAAATATTTTTTTTAAATGTCTTTGCTCTCTAATGGGTCACATCTCAAACAACCTTGGTGCTTAAGGGATTAACATATTTTCACAAGAAACATTGTTGATGCATTTAAGTTAGGCATAGTTTAATTTTTGTTGCAATATAACTTATGTTTTTCTTTATATCGCATTATGTAATGATTCTTGAAATTGTTCTCCAGAGTTCAGGCCATAGTATAACATTTCTCCATCAATCCCTGCCCATGCCATCCTTTGTGTGGTAAACCTTGCAGCCCATTCTCCGGTTTTACTGACAGTAATCAGTCCACCTCTCCCATGTACTTTGTTTTTCATGTAGTCAAGTGCTTGATCTGAAGCATCCCTTGGACTTTTACCTAGAAAAAAGTAATATAAAATATGAATTAATGAATAAAAAGGTGATATGATATACAGTATATGCAACCTTTCTAATGTCACAAACATACTTACAAGTAGAAAATATATAAAAAAAAATGCATGTTTTAGAGCACTCATTGACTAAAAACTGAAACTTTGTTTACGGTAGATGTCTGTTCCACTGTGAAATTTCGCTCGGATTCTGGGATACAATTCAGTTTTAAATCAATTAACTATATAAATATAAATAAAAACTTTGTCTTTATTTAAACACCTTACAATCATGTTTTTTTTCCATATTCTTTATTTTTGTCATGCAAAACAATAACATGTCAGAAAGAATATACAAATTTTCAAGTTTGGGTCAAACATGTTAAGAGTTATTGCACTTTTTTTTTGTCATGCTAAGTTAACACATCTAGATACTGCTGAAACACAAAACATTGCAAATTGTGAGTAGGTGCTTGCAGACTTGTTGTGCCTTGAGGGGGAATCACCTTCTCTGGTGCAATGGGTCAGGCAGGAAGCCTGCATTAATAATTTTAGCAGAAGGTTTGCTGTATACCAAATTAACCATTGAAAGAAATAGTTTAGGACATGCAAATCTATTCATGATTGTCTCTAAGAAACACCAGCCTAATCGGTCAGATGTGTTTTTGGAATCTAAGTAAAACAGTAGTCCCTCCTTTGTAATAGAATTTAAGCTGTGTACAATGTCCAATACTTTTCTTGTATTGTATGCAATTTGTCTCGCCTTTACAAACTCCACCTGATTGTCCCCTATATTTTGAGGTAAAATCTTGCTCAGATCATCCACAGATAATTTTGCAAGTATCTTAGCATTGGGAAATAGAGCAAAAGTTTTGGCACCGGGTGGGTGCTTTTCCAGGTTTTGGAAGTGTAAAACCATGGGCTGACAATTTTGTTGGTAAGCTTTCTTGAGGTTGTTTCAGTTGGTCAGTGTGGGTATTTTGGACATGTATCTAATACTTGATGTTAGATATCTGCTCCTGATCTTGGTCATCTCTGCATTATATTTTGGAAAGAAACATTTGTTTGTTACCAGAAATGTGGTGATGCATATCTTACTTTATGATTATCTATTCATTGTCATTCATCATTTCTGTACTCTACTTCCCAAACTTTGTTGATGATTAATCATTCTGAAAATGTACAGCCCTTACGTTCCGACGTGTACTCTTTTGACATTAATAGGCTAAGATTTAAGACTGTGTTTGCTGGAGTGGGATAAAATGAGTTGCTTAAATCAATGAAGAAAAATGATCATCAGTATTCTCACTTGCGACTTTTTTATGTGTCTCAAAGTTTGATTATATTGAATTATGAAATTGATTTTTCATAATCATATTTATAGACAGTCTTTGCAAACAAAATTATACTTGCTTAAAATATTTTTGTTCCCTTTCTTATGATTTTAATCTTTAAATTAATGTATTCACACTACTCAACTTTTCGCTTGCCCATCCAGTGTATTGAAAAATAATATAATGCACATTATGCAAAATAATTGAAATTTTAACAAAGTCCAATTACATTGATCAATGTACTAAAGTCAGTTTTCATTCTCATTTAAAGAAAAGCTATTACTGGACCCAGAGTGCAGCAACAGAAATGTAGGGATAGAGACAAATGGTTTTACACTTTGTTTTACAATAAATCTTTTGAAAGGATTAAACCATACAATTGTCATTGGTTTCACTCACGGGCTAGAACTCTTCAATTCAAAAACATAAAATGTAAATTACTTGACTCAAAACATGTGGATGTGAATGTCTTCTTCAAATAAACATTAGGATAAATTGATGCAAAGTATTGGTAAAATTGTATTAGCCCCTTAACCACCAAGCAGTTTTGTTTGAAAAAGCATAACATTTATTTGAAACATGGAATGCATAGCACATAAACATAAAACAAAACAGCAATTTTGTGTATAGATTGCTATTCAGACAAAATGAAAAATGAAATTAGGTAAATGTACACATTTAATGTATTTGTGTGTGTACATTTACCTAATTTCGTTTTCAATTTTTTCATATTAAGGTTATTTAAGGGACACTATAGTCACCAGAACAACTACAGCTTATTGAATTTGCTCTGGTGAGTAGAATCATTACCTTCAGGCTTTTTGCTGTAAACACTGTCTTTTCAGAGAAAGTGCAGTGTTTACATTACAGCCTAGTGATAACTTCACTGGCCACTCCTCAGATAGCTGTTAGAGATCCTTCATGGGTCATGGCTGCCTAAAATGCATCCGAAAATTCAGTATCTCCTCCCTCTGCATGCAGACACTAAACTTTCCTCATAGAGATTCATTGATTCAATTCATCTCTATGAGGAGATGCTGATTGGCTGGGGCTGTGTTTGAATTGTGCTGGCTCTGCCCCTGATCTGCCTCTTTGTCAGTCTCAGCCAATCCTATGGGGAAGCATTGTGATTGGATCAGGCTACAACTTCTGATTATGTCACCAGGCAGTGGGCAGGTCTAAAGGAAACAGGGACAGAGACAGAAGCGTCAGACTTGAATACAAGTAAGATTTTACTATGTTTAGGGAGCCATGAGGGGACCAGGGGAGCTAGATGGTGGTTCTAACCCTGTAGGGTCAGGAATACATGTTTGTGTTCCTGACCTTATAGCGCTCCTTTTACAATGTTACCTGAATCATAACCAGTGTAGCCCAAAACACAAATATATATATATATATATATATATATATATATATATTTATATATTTGTGTTCGGGGCTACACTGGTTAAGATTGAGGTAAAATTGTTAATAACCTTAATATGAAAAAGTCTGTTGAAATGTGCCAAAACCAACGTATGCTGTAGGCCAGTAAATAAAGTGGGCCTACACTAGCAGTATATATTAAAGGTAGTGGTGGGGCAGCAGATCGTCGGACCAATTACGATGAGGTAAGGAAGGGGGGAGTCCCTTTTAAAAGTCCACAAGCCCCTCCCACAACTTCAGGCCCTGCCTTCCAATTTGTGTTCGAGGGTACACCGGTTATGATTCAGGTAAGATTGTTAATAACCTTAGTATGAAAAAGTCGGTTGAAATGTGCTGAAACCGACGTATGCTGTAGACCAGTAAATAAAGTGGGCAAAAAGTAACACATCCTTGCTTACACACATTTATTGATAAATACACATAATGCAACCTAGGTACTTTAAGAGGAAATTTTCTCAAAGGCTTTATGCATCTCTTGTATTGGTTGAGGAATGTAGGTTATATAAGATGATGACTTCCAGTGGCCCAGCGATTTAATGACATGGACTGGAACATTCTGGCTGGATGCCGTAGATGCGGCCCCTATTCTAAATGAGTGTCCTGAATAAATGCTAGGGTTCAGGCTGAGTCTCATTAACAATAAGCGGACGTAAAACATGAATTTGGACGTAGTGAGGCTAGCCCAGTGCAGTGACAGAAGTGACCGTGAGGCATGAGTTTGTAGGGTAAGAATCAAAAACTTTAACTGAGCACCAGGAATTGTTCGTGGGGTAATAAGGAATGTGGACAGGCTGGCATAGCTGGCTCATTTTGGTCACTGGTAGAGTGAATATATAATGATCTAGGTGTTACCTTAAATATGAGACATAGAGGCAGAGTTGTGCGTTATGTTGTCTACTTATGGGGAACTCCCTTGGTCTCAGGAAGCCGTAAAAGGCTAGGTATATGGCTTCCTTAATGACTGAGTTAGTCTGGGGTTCGAACGGGGCTGAATCTAGTACCTTGGACATGTCTTTGAATAACTGTTTGTTGATAGGTAGCCTTTTTTGTGGGTTAGGGCCATCAGGCTTGGCTATGCCCTTAAGTATGGTCTTGATGGGGTATAAGGAGAGGAAACTAGAGTTATTGGGGAAGGCGGTGTACATATGGTGTTGGATGCCTATCAGGTATAACTTAATTGTGTTGTGTGATAACCTGGAATGCCACCAGGGAGGTCATATCAAACATGTTGTCTAGTTGATGGTTCATCATAAATTTCCTATATAAGGAAAATGCCCTGTCATAGGTAGTATGAGTGTTGGCGGATAGGGACAGTTTTGTCAGAGTCTGGCTATGGTGTAATAACCCGCCTTGTCCATAATTAGTTCTTGGAATAGGGGAACTGTTTTGGCCAGATGTGAGGCAGTGGGTAGGGATTCTAGGAAAGCTTGAAATTGAAAGCGAGACAAATCGATCAACTGCAGTATTTAAAACACCTGAGACATGGCAGCACACTAAGTAAAACTGATTGCAGGCTGCCAGCCATGTCAGTCTCCTGATGAACTTCATTATTATCAAAGAATCCGAGCGGCCTTTGTTAATAACGTGGCAAATCGCCTGATTGTCTGAAAAGCATTGTATTCGTTTTGCCTGACCACAAATGACCCCATGCTACTGCTGTGGCTACAATTGGGTAGACTTTGAAAAGCGCTGAGTTCTTGTAGAACCCCTCTATATCTTGTACCTCCTCAGGCCATCTACCCCAGAGCCATTCGGTGCCAAAAATCGCTGCGTAACCTGTGGTAGCTGCGTAACCTGTGGTAGCTGCTGCATCCATCCAAATGACGGGGGAGTGTATAGACAACTGTGGGAGAAACATGCTTATCCCATTCCATTCATGTGAAACATGTTCCACATAAGAAGATCTGCTGTGGCTTGGGCGTTGAGGGAGATGCAACTTTGGTCGTCAGGGAAAATGGGTACTAGACTCAACAGTCTGGAAATGAATGCTCTATTTGTGGGATGATTCTCATTGCAAAGTTTAGTGAGCCTAGCAGGGATTGTAATTCTTTCCGGTTACATGAGCCGGTATGTCTGTAATGATTGATGTCGTGGAGGATGCTCGTGATTTTCCCCTGGGGAAGATTGGCTTCCATAGCCACTAAATCTAGTTGTATCCTTAAGACATTGATAACTGTGTCGGGACCCTCCGTCTTCTTAAGTGAAACTGGTACCCCTAGTGAAATGAAATAGCTTGACTGCTTTACCCAAACTGCAAGAGGGTGAGGAATTACTTTAAATAAATAAGAAATCATCTAGATAATGTACAATGGTGTGGCACCTGCATGAATTCATCAGGAGCCAACACAGAGTTTCTGCGAAGGTTATAAAAATCCTTGGGCTACTCTTAGACCCAAAAGTGAGCCTAGTGAAAAAATGTAGGCCTCTCCATTTGATCCCGTGCAATGGATGTATGGGTAACAATTTAAAGGCGTTGACAATATCGGTCTTGCTAAGCCATGAACCCATGCCAGTCACCATCTATGGCATTGTCAATTGTGGTGTATTGCAGTGAGAACTCCTCTGAGGGTATTAGTGAGTTAAGGCTCAGGACAACCGAGGAGTGCAGATGGATCTATAATCAGTCTCTGCTTAGCCGAGTTTTTCCCGGTGACCAGGCCAATAGGTTTAGTCCTCCAGTTGGAAAAAGGCGGCACTTTAAACGACCCTAATATAAACCCCTGCTCCAGTTCTTGTTGTAATAACACCTCTACCGACTCGGTGTGAGCCATAGCTGACTGTAGGTTATTACACTCTAAAATTCCCGCTGGCAAGTGAATAAGGCCCCTGTGGATCCCCTGGGTGAAACCTGTTATCAATCCACCAGGTGTCATGAAGGGTGAGTGGATAGCAGATGAACTAGAATACCAACTGTAACTGATGTCAAATAAGGTTTATGATGCATTTTATTTGGGCACATGGCTTTCGCATGAGCTCTGAAACAGTGAGAGCAAACATGCAACAAACGACAGGCACTGTAACCACATG
Source organism: Pelobates fuscus (assembly GCF_036172605.1). Lineage (NCBI taxonomy): Eukaryota > Metazoa > Chordata > Amphibia > Anura > Pelobatidae > Pelobates > Pelobates fuscus. The sequence goes on along the minus strand of NC_086318.1, from coordinate 172,475,196 downwards.
CACCTTCATTAAAATTATTGCAAATTTGCAACTTGCCAAGGTATATAATCCAGGGGTCCCAGTTTATCCTTGCCTTGTTTCTCAACCCTAGTAGTGCCCGGGATGGCTGTGTTAGCGGTGGTGTCAGGTGTATTGGGACAGAAGTTGGCCGAATGTGCAGTTGATGAGCAAAGTGCACAAGCTGGGGATCTTAGCCCAGCGAAGTGTCTAAGGAACAGCTCTGTATCCAGTTGGCTCCAATCCAACCTGACATTGTACTGGGCCAGAGCTGCCACTGCCTTTGCTGAAAACGACCGGTGGTAGTCATAGAAAGACGTACCCCTGTATTTGCTGCAAAGATCTACCAGCTTGTGCATATAGAGGTCTAATTCCTCCCTACTATGTGGGTGCCCTGAGCACAACACATCCCTATAAATACCCAATGCTATAACAAAATCTGGAATTGATAGTTTTTTACTGAGTCTTGGATCTCTAGCTTTCAGCACAACGAGATATCCCTATATGCGTAAGTGCGATTCTCAACGACATCCTGAGAGGCAATCCAAAGGGAGACAAGATTTACATCTTGGTACTCCAGGATGTCTTTTTTAAGATTCGCCGAAACCATATGGGCCGGGTTAATGACGTGCTCTTCTGCACTAGAGTGGGTACACTATTACCCGGTTGTAGCTGTGGTGAACCTGGCAGTTCAGCTGAGAAAGGCTCAATTGTAGTAACGGGAAGGCTACATGCTTTCAGTCTTTCTAGCCTGTCTTTTCCCCATTGAGGATACTAGGGAAGCGATCATCATATGGATGCTGGTGTCGTTTTAGCCACTCGAGCCCTCCCCTGCGTCTGTATTGTCTGTGCAGGTGCGCATAAGCCGGAATAGTACCGCTTTGTTTGCTGTTGCTGGGAAAGGGATGCTGCATTTGCTTAGCTCGGCTGTGATGTCCATGACCTGATGGATGCGGGGCTACTGGTGTCGCCCTTGCGTGTGGGAGTAGCAGATCTGGCCGGAGTGCTGGGGACTGATACATCATCACAGTCATCGGGAATCTGAGACATACTGAAATATAGTAATAATATGCTTAGACCCGGGGGTATGTACTGGCTGGCTAGCTAGCTAGTGCCAAGTGGCAAAATGATTCACTGGGCCAGTGACAGGTGAGACCTACCTAGTTGCCAAGTGGCTTTAGAGGCTCTACCTAAGTGTTGGCGCAAGGGGTTTCGTGGCCACTGAAAAGTTGTGGCGGGGTGTTGGCCTCTTGGTGACTGTTAAACAGAAGATAGACAGGCCGTGACAAGTGAGGCATTAACTATGCAACAAGCGAGGCAGCTGGCTATGATTTGGCCCATGGGGCGTATTATCTCCTATGTGGAGAATGGAGGTAGGCCTCTGAGACTAAGGCAAAGAGCGCCAAAATTAAATTACCTAAATGGCCACCTAGCTCTCTATCAGCCAGTAACCTAATTGTTAAGCCAAAAGGCTCATGGAGCGGAAATGGAGCGGAAATCTCATACCTGGTGGTAAGGAGTGTGTTTGAAGGATCAGCCATGTGATAATCTGAGATCCCAGCTAATAAGGAAGGCCTAAACCAAATAAAAGGTATATAAATAGTCATACTGAATCAGCAAGTGGATATGACATATAATACCTTAAGCTACCCACCTATAAATTAGGCTGAGGCTTTAAATGAGTCAAGCGTGTTTCAAACAGGTAACCTTGTAATCTGCTAAACTTAATGTAAGATATGAAACCTGTTATGCTTCATGCCCCTGAGTAATATAGTAACCTCACTATAACCAAAATATATAACCGGTATCCATAAAGCTTAATAAACCGTACTCAACCCATAATACTATGACCTACCCACCTATGCATTTAGGATTTGAGGTTTGAAGAGCCAAGCGCTGCTCTACTAGGGAACTTTGCAATCTGTAAAACATGACATATGGTTTGTCAGAACCATAAATTCCCCAGAGTGACTGAGCAAATGACCCGACACCTTAGACTTTAATATATTAACCAGTTAACCAGGTTCTGAAAGCATATAAAATAGTGACATCCACAATCTTTGAAACCAGAGGTGAAACCAACACAATATATTTTTTTTTTTTTTTATGATTTGTTACAGATTTAGATTTAAAGAGTTAGGCTTAATTCTATATATATATAATGTACAACCAAACCATGGTAAAGCATAACAGTACTTGACCCCTGCCAAAGAGGAATTAAACACCACGGAGGCCAGTCCTCTCCAAGGGGGAAGTTCCAGTATACCGAACTAATGACACATGACTGCGGGAACCAAAGGTGCGAAATGTGTCTAGCCACAGAATGTAGCCTGTGACCTTCCATGGTTTTCCTTTAGGTACAACAGTAGCAGAACTAACAAGCTCCCCGCCGAAGTATGCAAAAGATAAACATGGGGCACGGAGGCCCTATACGGCCATAGAGTCTCTGTGCCCTTCACCCACCTAACTCTGCGACCGTGTCCATGGGACTATGTCCCCATTTGTCATACAGGTTGTGTGACAAAAAAATAGATAAATAAACATGGTAAAATAGCTTGCTGAATATTTTGAAAGATTTTTTTTCTGCTAAGGAGAAAACATTTTATGACACCTATAGAACAGGTTTACCTTGTTCCATATGCAACAGTACACGTCTTGCAAGGGTGACTTTCATTATAGATTCTCCGTGCCCAGTTGTGGATACAGCACCAACAAAGTTATCAGCATATCCACCAGATCCTTAAAACAAACAAAAATAAAACAATCTATCATAATTTTTTATTAGATCTCTAAAAAGGTATACTATCTGTAAAGAATATTTCTTACTAATGATATTAAATTGCTATAACCTGAATTTCCACTAATGTTAAAGAATTTCTTTCCCCCAATATTTTTAGGTCTGATAAGAAGCCTAGATTTTTTAATATGTATGCTTCAATAAACAATCAGTTGTGCAAAATTGACTAGTAAGTGCAAATTGAGGACAAAATAACTAAATCAAAAACATACACTGAACAAAATTATAAACACTTTTGTTTTTGCCCCCATTTTTCTTAAGCTGAACTCAAGATCTAAGACTTTTTCTATGTACACAAAAGGCCTATTTCTCTCAAATATTGTTCACAAATATGGCTGATAAATCTGTGTTAGTGAGCACTTCTCCTTTTCTGAGATAATCCATTGCTGAGATAGGTGTGGCATATCAAGATGCTGATTAGAAAGCATGATTATTGCACATGTGTGCCTTAGGCTGGCCACAATAGAAGGCCACTCTAAAATTTACAGTTTTACTGTATTGGTAGGGTCCGGGGGGGGGGGAGGGGTTCGAAAACCAGTCAGTATCTGGTGTGAACACCATTTGCCTAACGTGGTGCAACACCTCTCCTTCGCATAGAGTTGATCAGGTTGTTGATTGTGGCCTGTGGAATGTTGGTCCACTTCTCTTCAATGACTGTGCGAAGTTGCTGGATATTGGCAGGACCTGGAACAGGCTGTCATATACGCCGATCCAGATCATCCCAAACATGTTACATTCTGTGGTTTTTTTCTGGTATTGGCTTTTGATATCCAGTGCACTTTTTACAATTCTTCTTTAGTTTTTCTCGTTATCTATTCTATGTCTGTTTTTCTTTATGCTGGGTTTTCTGGGTGCATTCCTTTATTCTGTTCCTTGAATTCCCAGTCTCCTGGATTCCTTTATATGTTTGTTTTTTGTTGCCACACCCATTCATTTAAACTCAACCTGTCAAACAGAACTTCTGGTCTTTCTTCCCTCAAGTGTTACCACTCCTGTGTCTGTCTCCCTCCAAGTCAACGGCGCTACCATCACCTCTACCTCACAGGCTCGCTGCCTGGGTGTTTTTTTTTACTCAAACCTCTCCTTCACCCCTCATGTCCAATCAATCACCAAATCCTGTTGCTTCCACCTCAATAACATAGCGTGCATCCGCCCCTACTTAACGCCAGATGCAGCTGAGGTGCTGGTCCATGCTGCTGTTCTCTCTCGCCTTGACTACTGCAATCCCCTTCTCAGTGGTCTTACATGTTCCCAGATTGCACCGCTGCAATCTATAATGAATGCAGCGTCGAGCCTCATTTTCCTGTCCGCTCGCACCTCCGTCAGTCCCTGCAATGGCTTCCAGTTAGATATAGGGCTCAATTTAAATTCTGGTGCTTACTTACAAGTCCCTAAATAATGCTGCTCCAACCTACCTATGCTCCCTAATACGTAAGTATGTCCCGTCAAGGCCCCTATGCTCTGCCAAAGACCTACGTACATCCTCTGTCTGTGCTCCCACCTCTAATGCTCGCCTCCAAGATTTCTCCAGGGCTGCACCTCTGGAACTCCCTTCCCTCCTCCTTAAGACTTTCACTCAGTCTCCACTCATTCAAAAAAATCATTGAAAACTCACTTCAAGAAAGCATATCAATTAAACTGCTAGCATGTTTTTATCCGCCACGCCCCATGACTCCTCTCCTGCAACTGTCAAAATTACCTAGTAAGCCCTCAGTGAATACTTTTCTAACAACCTACTTAATACCCCTACTTTTACCCTTTGTGTCACTATACCCCACTCCCTCTAGAATGTAAGCTCATTGAGCAGGGCCCTCCACCTCTCTGTTTCTGTACATCTAGTTGTCTGGTTACAATTGCATGTCTGTTAGTCCACCCAATGTACAGCGCTACGGAATCTGATGGTGCTATATAAATAATAATACTTAATCCTTTTTGTTTCAGTGGGCTCATTCCTCTGCTCCTTTCCTTGCAGGTAAGTACTGTGTGTGTTTTATTATTGTACTTTGAGTCATGCATAACTAGGCAATTAGGACCCACTGTAATTGGAGTACTTTGGCACAGTGGTGGGAAACATACATCTTGGCCATTTATGTATGTCTAAATCGTCAATGCTTATTACATATATGGTACTTAGTTATTTCTCCTCTTGTTTTGCCTTGTATCTTGTCTTGTTTTATTTTGTCTTGTATTCCCAATTCATGCCCTGTCCATGTCCTGTTCTTGTTTTCCCTCATGTCTTGTGTACTATTCTCGGTTCTGCTTTCTGTCCTGCTCAGGTTCTGTGTTCTTCTAGTAATATCTTGTTATCTTGTTTGGTGCCTTTTCTAGTCTAGCTTTTTTATAGTACTGGATACATATCTGCATAATATCTAGCTCTTGGGATCCGCAGAAGCTGCATCAGGGTCCTGGTATGTAGCCGCACAAACCCAGTGGGCATGTGGTTACCCTGCACCGGGCCCTGATTGTTCATTTCCATGCTGTGACACTTACCAACATCCGGCATACAGGGGTCCCGGTCTCCGGACCGCCACCAGTGACACTCAATGGGTGACAGGTCCGGTGAGTATGCTGGCCATGCAAGTACTGGGATGTTTTCAGCTACCAGGAACAGATCCTTGCAATATGGGGCCGTGCATTATCATGCTGCAACATGAGGTTATGGTCGTGGATTAATGACACAACGATGGGCCTCAGGATCTCATAACGGTATCTCTGTGCATTCAAAATGCCATTAATAAAATGCACCTGTGTTCGTTGTCCATAACATACGCCTGCCCATACCATAACCCCACCGTTACCATGGGCCACTCGATCCACAACGTTGACATCAGCAAACTGCTCACCCACACGACGCCATACATGCTGTCGGACATCTGCCTTGTACTGTGAAAACCGGGATTCATCCATGAAGAGAACACCTCTCCAAAGTGCCAGACACCATCGAATGTGAGCATTTGCCCACTCAATTTGGTTACGATGACGAACTGCAGTCAAGTCGAGATCCAGATGAGGACGACAAGCATGCAGATGAGCTTCCCTGAGACGATTTCTGACAGTTTGTGTAGAAATTCTTTGGATATGCAAACCGATTGTTGCAGCAGCTATCTGGGTGGCTGGTCTCAAACGATCTTGGAGGTGAAGATGCTGGATGTGGAGGTCCTGGGCTGGTGTGGCTACACATGGTCAGCGGTTGTGAGACCGGTTGGATGTACTGCCAAATTCTTTGAAACACCTTTGGAGATGGCTTATGGTAGAGAAATGAACATTAGATACATGGGCAACAACTCTGGTGGACATTCCTGCAGTCAGCATGCCAATTGCATGCTCCCTCATAGCTTGCGACATCTGTGGCATTGTGCTGTGTGAAAAAAAAGATCAGGGTGGTGCAGTAGACATTGCTTACCTAGATTTCAGTAAGGCTTTTGACACTGTTGCACATAGAAGGCTTATCAATAAACTGCAATCTTTGAGTTTGGATTCCAATATTGTTGAATGGGTAAGACAGTGGCTGAGTGACAAGCAACAGAGGGTTGTAGTCAATGGAGTATATTCGAAGCTTGGGCTTGTCACCAGTGGGGTACCTCAGGGATCTGTATTTGGACCCATTCTCTTTAATATTTTTATTAGTGATATTGCAGAAGGTCTTGATGGTAAGGTGTGTCTTTTTGCGGATGTTACTAAGATATGTAACAGGGTTGATGTTCCAGGAGGGATAAGCCAAATGGCAAATGATTTAGGTAAACTAGAAAAATGGTCAGCGTTGTGGCAACTGACATTTAATGTGGATAAGTGAAGATAATGAATCTGAGGAAAGGGATTTAGGGGTGATTATTTCTTATGACTTAAAGGTAGGCAGACAATGTAATAGAGCAGCAGGAAATGCTAGCAGAATGCTTGGTTGTATAGGGAGAGGTATTAGCAGTAGAAAGAGGGAAGTGCTCATGCCATTGTACAGAACACTGGTGAGACCTCACTTGGAGTACTGTACACAGACCATATCTTCAGAAGGATATTGATACCTTAGAGAGAGTTCAAAGAAGGGCTACTAAACTGGTTCATGGATTGCAGGATAAAACTTACCAGGAATGGTTAAAGGATCTTAACATGTATAGCTTGGAGGAAAGACGAGACAGGGGGGATATGATAGAAAAAATTAAATACATAAAGGGAATCAACACAGTAAAGGAGGAGACTATATTTAAAAGAAGAAAAACTACCACAACAAGAGAACATAGTCTTAAATTAGAGGGACAAAGGTTTAAAAATAATATCAGGAAGTATTACTTTACTGAGAGGGTAGTGGATGCATGGAATAACCTTCCAGCTGAAGTGGTAGAGGTTAACACACTAAAGGAGTTTAAGCATGTGTGGGATAGGCATACGGCTATCCTAACTATAAGATAAGGCCAGGGACTAATGAAAGTATTTAGAAAACTAGGCAGACTAGATGGGCCGAATGGTTCTTATCTGCCGTCACATTCTATGTTTCTATGTTTCTAAACTGCACATTTTAGAGTGGCTTTTTATTGTGGCCAGCCTAAGGCACACCTGTGCAATAATCATGCTGTCTTTGATCTTGATCTTGATATGCCACACCTGTGAGGTGGATGGATTATCTCAGGAAAGAAGAAGTGCCCACAAACACAGATTTAGACAGATTTGTGAACAATATTTAAGAGAAAAAGGCCTTTTTTTGTGCATAGAAAAAGTCTTTGAGTTCAGCTCGTGAAAAATGGGGGCAAAAACAAAAGTGTTGTGTTTATAATTTTGTTCAGTCTATGTGTCCCAGAACCACTACATTAAGATGGAGTGGTTCTTGTAATTATAGTGTCATTTTAATTGTTTGCCTTTAATTTTGGAATAGTACATACACGGGTACATGTTATTGTTTGGCTAATGTAGCTGAATGCATTCCTCAAATCTAACTCATAATAAAAAAGTTATACAATTAATTCTACATAGGAAAGTTATAGAGATAGTAGAATATCTTATTTTGTTGTTCACGCTATTTTCCTATATATAAAAATTTTATCCCTTAAATGAATCCAAAGGGATGCATTCCAAATCACCATAGAAACACTAAAGAACAAAATCTAGCTTTACAGTGGAGGAAATGTAACGTTTACAAAGTTGTAATTTCAAACATTATAGTTCTATTGAAAAAAAAAAACAGATTAAAAATGAGACACTATTATCATTTACTATATTGTTTTAAATACCGGTTTTATTTTTGGGAAACTTAAATGCTGAATAGGGAAAAGGGTGGAAAAAAAGTTGTACACTGCAGCTACAATGAGTAATAACAGATATCAGGCTGCGAACATCTAAATTAGACTAACTTGGAAGGTGTTTTGACAGTTTCATAGGTTATTGTAAAATAATTGAACATAAAATATTTGATCTCAGTCAGAAAATATGTATCTCACTTGCACATCAATTGTGAAATGATGTAGTAATTTAAAAAGGCTTGTAAACTATGTGGATTCTATTAAACAATTGTATAGAAAGAATCAATTTCTTATTGAAAGTCTATTTTCTCCATATTCCTAGGGACTAAAACTTTCAGAGAATCTGATTATAAATGAAGAGAGAAATATTTGTAAAAAACCATAGAGAAAATGTACAGCTGCTAAAGTGTTCCAATTTTTGGATAGGGGATATTTATATTTTTTGTTGATTAATGTTTAAAATTTTAGAATTTTAGAGTTTTGGTATAATTGCATTGTAATAAAAAATAAAGGTTTCTGATTATTTAAATAAATGTCATACCTTGCTAATATGCACAGTATTAAATGTGCTAAAAACAAATCTTCAAACCTTAAAGTGAAAATATAAAAATAATAAATGTCCAGCACAAACCTTTAAGTTCAGTGATCCTTTATTAAAGTGTCAAAGAAAAAGGTGACATAACTTAGCATGTACTAAACATTCTTTATCTTACTAAACTATTTTTGGATGGGGTGGAGCCAGGGTCTGTGCACCCTACGTGACCAATAGTGATGTCCCGAACTGTTCGCTGGCGAATAGTTCGTGGCGAACATCGCTTGTTCGCGTTCGCCACGGATGGCGAACACATGAGCTGTTCGGTCTGCCCCCTATTCATCATCATTGAGTAAACTTTGACCCTGGCCTGTACCTCACAGTCAGCAGACACATTCCAGCCATTCAGCAGCAGACCCTCCCTCCCAGACCCTCCCACCTCCTGGACAGCATCCATTTTACATTCATTGTGAAGCTGCATTCCTAGTAAGAGTAGGGACAGTGTAGCTGCTGCTGATTTGATAGGGAAATTGATAGCTAGGCTAGTGTATACAGTGTCCACTACAGTCCTGAAGGACTCATCTGATCTCTGCTGTAAGGACAGCACCCCCAAAAAGCCCTTTTTAGGGCTAGAACATCAGTCTGCTTTTTTTTTGTGTAATGTAATTGCAGTTGCCTGCCTGCCAGCCAGCCTGTGTGTCAGGCTCACAGCATATACTGTGCCCACTTGCCCAGTGCCACCACTCACTCACTGGTGTCACAATAGCTTGCATTTAAACAAAAGAAAACTTTTTTTAACGTAGTATAATAGCAGTCAGTTTCCTTCACTAGTGTGCATTTCAGGGCCTACCCAGTGCCACCACTCACTCACTGGTGTCACAATAGCTTGCATTTAACAAAAAAAAACTTTTTGGACTGTAATATAATAGCAGTCAGTTTCCTTCACTAGTGTGTGTTTCAGGGCCCTCCAGGGCACAGTGTCACACCAGTGCAACTCATATCTGGTGTAACAGTAGTGTACATTTTTTAAAAAAAATAAAATTTTGACTGTAATAGATTGAAGAGCAGTTAGTTGTCTGCCAGCGTGTGTGTCAGGCTCACAGCGTATACTGTGCCCACTTGCCCAGTGCCACCACTCATATCTGGTGTTACAATAGCTTGCATTTAACAAAAAAAAAAAACTTTTTGGACTGTAATATAATAGCAGTCAGTTTCATTCACTAGTGTGCATTTCAGGGCCTGCCAGGGCACGGTGTCACACCAGTGCAACTCATATCTGGTGTAACAGTAGTGTACATTTTTAAAAAAAAAAATTTTTTTGACTGTAATAGATTGAATAGCAGTTAGTTGTCTGCCAGCATGTGTGTCAGGCTCACAGCGTATACTGTGCCCACTTGCCCAGAGCCACCACTCACTCACTGGTGTCCCAATAGCTTGCATTTAACGAAAACAAAACTTTTTTGACTGTAATATAATAGCAGTCAGTTTCCTTCACGAGTGTGCGTTTCAGGGCCTGCCAGGGCACAGTGTCACACCAGTGCCACTCATATCTGTTGTCACAGTAGCTTGTACGCATATTACCACTAATCGAAAAAAAAAATGACAGGGGCCGCAGGGGCCGTCGTGGTCGTGGTTCTGTGATTCCCTTTGGCCCTAGAATAATGCCCAGTGTTCAGAGGCCACGTACCCTGAACTTGAAAAGTTCTGAGGACATAGTTGACTGGCTAACATAGGACACCCAATCTTCTACAGCTTCCGCTCGGAACCTCGACGCACCATCCTCCTCCAGCTTAGCTTCGGGCACCTCTCAAGTTACCACTCGCCCGCCTGACGCCACCACCAACACTAGCACCACAGCCGCTTCACTTGATCTGTCAGAGGAGTTATTTACACACCAGTTGGAAGAAATGAGTGATGCGCAACCATTATTGCCAGAGGATGTAGATAACAGGGATATGTCTCAGTCAGGCAGCATTACACATGTACAGTGTGATGATGATGATGTTGTACCCACTGCTGCTTCCTTTGCTGAGTTGTCAGATACAAGTGAAGCGGTTGATGATGACGATGCGTCTGTAGATGTCACGTGGGTGCCCGCAAGAAGAGAAGAAGAACAGGGGGAAAGTTCAGATTGGGAGACAGAGAGGAGGAGGAGGAGACGAGTTGGAAGCAGGGGGAGGTTGTCGCAAGGAGCTAGTGGCACAGTCAGACAGCATGCATCGGCACCCGGTGTCAGCCAGACAGCATGCCAATCAACGCATGCTGTTGCCACCACCAGAATGCAGTCATTGCAGAGCTCAGCAGTGTGGCATTTTTTGTGTGTCTGCCTCTGACAACAGCGATGCCATTTGCAACCTGTGCCAAAAGAAACTGAGTCGTGGGAAGTCCAACACCCACCTAGGTACAACTGCTTTGCGAAGGCACATGATCGCACATCACAAACGCCTATGGGATCAACACATGAGTACAAGCAGCACACAAACTCAAAGCCGCCATCCTCCTCCTGGTCCAGCATCTTCAGCCACGTTAACCACTGCTAAACTCCTTGCCCCCTCTCAACCATCCGCCCCTCCGTCTCTCGCCTTGAGCAGTTCCTGCTCATCTGCCCACAGTCAGGTGTCTGTCAAGGACATGTTTGAGCGTAAGAAACCAATGTCACAAAGTCACCCACTTGCCCGGCGTCTGACAGCTGGCTTGACTGAACTCTTAGCCCGCCAGCTTTTACCATATAAGCTGGTGGAGTCTGAGGCGTTCAAAAAATTTGTAGCTATTGGGACACAGCAGTGGAAGGTACCCAGCCAAATTTTCTTTGCACAAAAGGCAATCCCCAACCTGTACTCGATTGTGCAAAAGGAAGTAATGGCATGTCTGGCACACAGTTTTGGGGCAAGGGTCCATCTGACCACTGATACCTGGTCTGCAAAGCATGGTCAGGGCAGGTATATCACCTACACTGTGCATTGGGTAAACCTGCTGACGGCTGCCAAGCATGGAATGCGTGGCTCTGCAGAGGAGTTGGTGACACCGCCACGACTTGCAGGCAGGCCTGCTGCCACCTCCTCTACTCCTCCTACTCCATCCTCTTCCATAACATCCTCGACTGAGTCCTCTTGCGCTGCTGCGTCTTGCTCCACATCAACGGCACCCCCCCCCAGCTCCCCAGGTACTGTTCCACATCCCGGTTACGGCAGTGTCACGCCGTCTTGGGGTTGACTTGCCTGAAAGCAGAGAGTCACACTGGACCAGCACTCCTGTCCGCCCTGAACGCACAGGTGGATCAGTGGCTGACTCCGCACCAACTGGAGATCGGCAAAGTGGTTTGTGACAACGGAAGAAATTTGTTGGCGGCATTGCATTTGGGCAAGTTGACACATGTGCCGTGCATGGCACATGTGTGTAATCTGATCATACAAAGCTTTGTGCATAAGTACCCAGGCTTACAGGACGTCCTTAACCCCTTAAGGACACATGACATGTGTGACATGTCATGATTCCCTTTTATTCCAGAAGTTTGGTCCTTAAGGGGTTAAGCAGGCCAGGAAGGTGTGTGGCCATTTCAGGCATTCCTACACGGCCATGGCGCACTATGCAGATATCCAGCGGTGAAACAAACTGCCAGTGAGGCGCTTGATTTGCGACAGCCCGACACGTTGGAATTCAAAACTCCTAATGTTCGACCGCCTGCTCCAAGAAAAAGCCGTTAACGAGAATTTGTACGACCAGGGTGCTAGGACAGCCTCTGCGGAGCTGGGAATTTTTTTGCCATGTTACTGGACGCTCATGCGTAATGCCTGTAGGCTCATGCGTCCTTTTGAGGAGGTGACAAACCTAGTCAGTCGCACCGAAGGCACCATCAGTGACATCATACCATTTGTTTTCTTCCTGGAGCGTGCCCTGCGAAGAGTGCTGGATCAGGCCGTAGATGAGCGTGAAGAGGAAGAGTTGTGGTCACCATCACCACCAGAAAAAGCCTTATCAGCATCGCTTGCTGGACCTGCGGCAACGCTGGAAGAGGATTGTGAGGAAGAGGAGTCAGAAGAGGAATGTGGCTTTGAGGAGGAGGAGGAAGACCAACCACAACAGGCATCCGAGGGTGCTCATTGTCACCTATCTGGTACCCGTGGTGTTGTACGTGCCTGGGGGGAAGAACATACCTTCAGAGAGATCACTGAGGACGAGGAACAGGACATAAGTAGCTCGGCATCCAACCTTGTGCAAATGGGGTCTTTCATGCTGTCGAGCCTGTTGAGGGACCCTCGTATAAAAAGGCTGAAGGAGCCTGTACTGGGTGTCCACGCTACTAGACCCCCGGTATAAGCAGAAAGTGCCTGAAATGTTACTGAATTACGGGAGTCGGAAAGGATGCAGCAGTTCCAAAATCAAATAAAATGTATGATTTACACAGCGTATAAGGGTGATGTCACAGCACAATGGGAATCTAACAGGGGAAGAGGTGAAAGTCATCCTCCTCCTCCCCCGACCACGCCGGCAAGGACAGGACGCTTTAAAGACGTGTTGTTGATGGAGGACATGCGGAGCTTTTTAAGTCCTACGCATCGCCACAGCCCTTCGGGATCCACCCTCAGAGAACGACTCGACCGACAGGTAGCAGACTACCTCGCCTTAACTGCAGATATCGACACTCTGACTACTGGGTGTGCAGGCTTGACCTGTGGCCTGAGCTATCCCAATTTGCGATAGAACTTCTGGCCTGCCCCGCTTCAAGTGTCCTGTCAGAAAGGACCTGTCAGGGTACCTGTAGTCTCTACCTCAGAGGAGGTGAGAGACTTAGACGTTTATCCTCCCAGAGGGGTTGTTTCTTCCGTTCCTCGCGGTTCTATCGGCCATTTACAAGCCAACCGCGAGGGATCCACTTCCTTATATGACGCGACGCTCAGTAGTCGACGTCATGACGCCAACCCGGGTCGACCTGTCAGTCAAGTCCCGAGCACTAATCAGGACTCGTCGGGGGCGTGATTACCCTCTAGAATCAAGGTATAAAGTAAGGCTTTTGGCATCTGCTCATTGCCCTGTCGTGGTTCTAGCCTGTCTAGTCACTCAGTGCTCTTGTATTCTAGTTGTCTCTTTGGTTCTGACCCGGCTTGTTTGTACTACCCTGTTTATCTCTGTTACCCTTTGACTCGGCTTGTCTCTCGCTTACCTGTCCTCTCGTTCCCTCGACCTCGGCTTGTTCCTAGACCATTCTCTACTTACTCCTTACGTTAAGTCCGGCCATTCTAAGGTCCGGTATACGTACCTACCACCTGTTTGTACTCTGCGTGTTGGATCCCTGTCCCGATCCTGACAGGACCTTCAGTGCAGCAGGAGGTATTGTCACTGAGAAGAGAAGTCGCCTAGGTCAAAAAAGTCTAGATTACCTCACCTTTATTAAGATGAATGAGGGATGGATCCCGAAGGGACTGACAGTGGGCGATACATTAGACTAAAAAAGGCCTGATGAGATGAGCTGCCTTGGGCTAAAAATGGTCCACACGCTGCTGTATTTTAGCTCTGAATGCCGGTTGACTTGCGTGACTTTTCCGCCACCAACTAGGGTTCAAGCCGCAATGTTTTAGGGCACTTTCTGCCTGGGAAACAAACATCAATTTTTCTGGCCGCTGCTACAGCAGCGGCTGCAACAATACCTAATTTTTCAGGCATGTGTACATGCATACTTTTTCGGCCCTCTGGTGCTGCACTGTGGCTTCAAAAACCAAACCAAAAAAAGGCACATAACAGGGATTAAACTGATAGGAATAGTACTACTTAACACACCACTCCTATCTGGTGGCACATTAGATTGCACGCGCAGTGCCCCAAATTTGAAGTAGGAGGACCGACCAAGCATCTTTTTCCATCTCCTGGTTCCTAAAATCGATGCCATATACACGTCCCCTGATAGGGCGCCAGCTCGTTATTCTCTTGGGCGCCAGCTCGTTATTCTCTTTTTCACTTCACTAGGGACACTTTACTGCACTATGGGCACTTAGACCCACTCTTTGTCTTGCACACTGTTATTCCTAGCCAGCATCTGTGATGGGAAATCAGGCAGTCATCTAAACGTTTAGATTGAGCTGTAGCTTAGAACACCCTTGAAGGTGTTTAAGGAGATTAGGGCTAGTTTAGAGGATTCTTCTTAGACTTCTCTGGGTCTTTATATCCCTTCTACTTATCCAGCATTTCTGGAAACTAGCTAAGAGAAAGGGTGACTGTGTGTCTGTGATACATTTAACTTTATATCACCTTATTGACACTTTATTACTCCGGTCTCCATACTCTCTGCCTATACCCATCTATTTAGAGGGAATTTCCTTGCCCCTGCCAATATTATATAATAGGTAATAGTATTACCATTATTACACAATTAGGTCTCTGAGGACAGGTGTCAATCCATATCTGCCAAGTGACCCTATGTAGGGGGAACAGTCTCTATTCTGCTCTGTGTCAGTGTGTATCATGGTCTCCGAGGACAGGTGTCAATCCATATCTGCCAAGTGACCCTATGTAGGGGGAACAGTCTCTATTCTGCTCTGTGTCAGTGTGTATCATGGTCTCTGAGGACAGGTGTCAATCCATATCTGCCAAGTGACCCTATGTAGGGGGAACAGTCTCTATTCTGCTCTGTGTCAGTGTGTATCATGGTCTCTGAGGACAGGTGTCAATCAATATCTGCCAAGTGACCATATGTAGGGGGAACAGTCTCTATTCAGCTCTGTGTCAGTGTGTATCATGGTCTCCGAGGACAGGTGTCAATCCATATCTGCCAAGTGACCATATGTAGGGGGAACAGTCTCTATTCTGCTCTGTGTCAGTGTGTATCAGGGATCCTTAGCATAGGTGTCAATACATATCTGCCAAGTGACCCTATGTAGGAGGAACAGTCCCTATTCTGCTCTGTGTCAGTGTGTATCAGGGATCCTTAGGATAGGTGTCAATCCATATCTGCCAAGTGACCCTATGTAGGGGGAACAGTCTCTATTCTGCTCTGTTTCAGTGTGTATCATGGTCTCTAAGGACAGGTGTCTGCCAAGTGACCCTATGTAGGGGGAACAGTCTCTATTCTGCTCTGTGTCAGTGTGTATCATGGTCTCTGAGGACAGGTGTCAATCCATATCTGCCAAGTGACCTATGTAGGGGGAACAGTCTCTATTCTGCTTTGTGTCAGTGTGTATCATGGTCTCTGAGGACAGGTGTCAATCCATATCTGCCAAGTGACCCTATGTAGGGGGAACAGTCTCTATTCTGCTCTGTGTCAGTGGGTATCATGGTTTCTGAGGATAGGTGTAAATCCATATCTGCCAAGTGACCCTGTGTAGGGGGAACAGTCTCTATTCTTCTCTGTGTCAGTGTGTATCATGGTCTCTGAGGACAGGTGTCAATCAATATTTGCCAAGTGACCCTATGTAGGGGGAACAGTCTCTATTCTGCTCTGTGTCAGTGTGTATCATGGTCTCTTAGGACAGGTGTCAATCCATATATGCCAAGTGACCCTATGTAGGGAGAACAGTCTCTATTCTGCTCTGTGTCAGTGTGTATCAGGGATCCTTAGGATAGGTGTCAATCCATATCTGCCAAGTGACCCTATGTATGGGGAACAGTCCCTATTCTGCTCTGTGTCAGTGTGTATCAGGGATCCTTAGGATATGTGTCAATCCATATCTGCCAAGTGACCCTATGTAGGGGGAATAGTCCCTATTCTGCTCTGTGTCAGTGTGTATCAGGGTCTCTGAGGACAGGTGTCAATCCATATGTCAAGGTGTCAATATGTCATATGTCAGGTGTCAATCCATATCCATTGTGAATTAGGAATGTTAGGTGATTTCTGCCCTTAATGGATTAAAACGAGACTCTGCGTCAACTGTGTAATTTTCCATGGGAGTTTTGCCATGGATCCCCCTCCGGCATGCCACAGTCCAGGTGTTAGTCCCCTTGAAACAACTTTTCCATCACTTTTGTGGCCAGAAAGAGTCCCTGTGGGTTTTAAAATTCGCCTGCCCATTGAAGTCAATGGCGGTTCGCCCGGTTCGTGTTCGCGACATCACTACTTGTAACCCTTGAAATTCAAGAACTGACTGGTCACTTGCTACCTGATATATCCCACCACTTGACAAGTATCACTGTAATGATATAATCAATGTTATTAATTTCACCTGTCAGTGATTTTAATGTTGTAGCTGATCTGTGTAAGAGTTTTAAACCATTAAAGAATAAAACATACTAAAGAACAGAAATTTTAATTAATATGAACATTTTTTGTAATAATTATTTTAAATGTCTTACCTATAATTGGACTGTCTCCAACACGTCCAACCATTTTATTGGTTATGCCTCCAGTTGATGTTGCACAGGAAACATTTCCATCAGAATCGATTGCTACAGCACCAACTGTATCATGTACCCTAAGAGGAAAAATTGATTTATGAAGCAGGGAAATAGACCAATATATATAACATTAACAATTTAACACCTCTCAAATTTAATATACCACATACCACAAATATACCACAGACCCCCCCTAACATATGATTGGCTTCACATGCTAACTATAGATAAGTATATGTTTTAAATCTATACTCTTAAGGGAATATAAATCGAGGTTATCTATCTCTAAATATGAACTTAAAATTCTGAAGTAAAAATGTATGGTTACTAATTAAATAAAATGTATAACCCCTTCACTGACAAAATCCAATATGTTTTTATTTTCATGTATTTTTCAATCTGATATTTAGACAATAAAGCTTCACACATCCTATGCATGATTATCAGCCTGTATAGAAACAAATTGGGCAGCCGGAAACCACTAGTCACTGATATAATGCCTGCAAACTTGCAGAACATTTAAACTCACCCCATGCTTCCAAACAGTAAAGGATATTTTAATTGTCATATCATTCCTACAGTTGGCGAGGGGGAGAAATGGATAGACTCTACCATTTCAACATTTTCTAGAGATTGATAAACATTGCTATAGCAGTTTTAAATGCATTCATTTTAGCACTATATGATTTTATTACATATTTACTGTATGTTGGCATGACACATAAATGCAGAAATTCTAGCAAAGCCTTTAGGGTCCTTACAACTACATATAAACAAAGTATTTAACTTTTTTTTTTTTTTTTTGTCACGCCTAAAATGTTTCACTTACATTTCAGACTCTGTGTGAAATAATGCAAACGATAATGTATACGGTCTCAGGATTTAAATTTCCTAGATAATTTTAATAAATGATGATTGAATAAGTTAAAAATACAATTTGTGTAAAAATACATAATTTAAATTTGTGTTTCTGCAAAATTGCTGTGTTATGATTTGTTTATATGCTAGCTACACATTGTTCCCTATGCTAACATTGTTAAATCAAAAAGTACTTGACAGTGAATAAGTTATATAAATGAACACAGATGAACATTCATACGTTTGGTGATAACTTGCATCCATATCATGTTTTAAAGACTTACTGTGACAAAACGCCTTTTGTTACTGGATTGTTAAGCGACAAGCTGCCCTTTTCCCCTGGCTGTTGGAGGAGCCTGATTGCCAGCCTCCTTCCGCATGACTATGGCCCCTGGGAGATTGGGCCCTTTAAAAACATTATTTAGCCATACCGTAGTGTATTTCACTACTTCTGGCCCTTTAAATACTATGGGGAAGGATTGGTACTTTTTATATGGCACTTTGGATGCAGCCGAAGTGCCGAAGTCGTCGAAGTGGCCGCCATTCGACAAACGAACACGTGGCGGAGGCCATTTTAATTTAGTCGAACATGGTCAGCGGTGTGTGCTAGTAAAGTCATGGAACTAAAATTGGATACACAAATGCACGAACACCGCTGACCCTTACCTTACAATTCGAACGCCATGTTACACTGTGCTATTTGCACGAACAGGGCCCGTTCGTGCATTCGAATGGGACTTAGTAGTTTTTTCTAAGTGAACTGCCTTTAACATCAGAAATTGACCGGCCGCACAGCCCAAATCTATGGAACTGTTTTTGGGCAGGAAAATGTGCTTGCGGTCGGTCATAAAGGACTTCTGTCTATCTTTTTATGTACTGGAGGGATTTGTATGATTTTTGGTTTATATTCAAAGTATGCTGATTCTGAATATGTATGTGAATATGATGCATATTTTTAAAGTTACAGTGAATGTATAAAAAGTGTATTTTTCCTGCCTGTGATAAATTACATTAATCCATTGTGTTCAGTAATTATATCACAGGCAGAGGGGAGGGATTGTAGGTTTGTGCTGGGTGTGTTTTACGGTTTTCCTGTAAATTATTGGTTTACTGTGTCCCACCCTGTGGGATGTTCCCTTGCATGGGGACTTGCATAAAAGCCAGTGTGTGGTCATTAAAAGTTCAGATCATCTTGTACCTTCATGATGTTTTGGCTCATGTTTGGGGGATTGGAGAACTACACTCTGGGGATTGCTATAATCTCTATACTCCCCAGGATATAATCACTAAGCTCTGCTAAGAGCTTGTTCCTGCTCTTTGGAATTCGGAGAGGTCGACCTACTGGAAGCTGGACCCTGGTCTTGGGTCCAGAGTGGGTGGACACGGCGAGACCTCAACCAAGCTGCAGCAGTTCGTAGGAGTCTACAGTGGTTATGGTGTCTGGCTGAGTGTCACGGTAATATACCCCAACACGCAAGAATAGTCCAGATAGTCAGAGGCAAGAAAACAAGATACGTCTTACCGGACCTTAGAATGGACGGACTAGACGAGGACAAGAAAGGACAGAGTCCAGAACAAGCAGAGGTTAAGGGGACAGAGAGACAGCAAAAACTAGAACAAGCCAAGGACTGGTACATGGGAGAGCAAACCGGTGGACAAGACAAGCAAGGATAAAGAGAAAACGGAGTCAGCAACAAAGCCAAGGTCTAGCACCAAAATAACAACTGAACGATACAAGCACTAAAGGGAACTGAACAGAAACCACGATAGGGCAAGGTACTAAGGAACAGGTGTGTATAAATACCCTAGACTTCACTTTGATTGGCCCCTGTCATATCCACGCCCCCCAAAACGTGAGTGTATGGGGAATGTGGCATGACAGGGGCCAATGGGAGACCGTTTCAAATTTTGGCTCCCACTGTCCCTTTAAGAGCGCGCCCGAGACACGCGGCACGCTCTTAGAGTCAGGCGGGACAGGTGACCGCTTCTCGCGGTCACTGCCCACCTTCCTGATTTCGCCAACGGATGAGCCGCGCGCGGCTCGTGCAGAAGCAGGACCGCGCGCGGCGAGAACAGAGGACCCCGGCCGGCCCCTGGAGAGGGTAAGTACCGCTATAGTACCCCCCTGAAGACATGCCCACCGGGCGGGGAGGACCAAGCCTGGCAGGAAAACGAGAATGGAAAGAACGTTTTTCTTCTTTTAAATATAGTCTCCTCCTTTACTGTGTTGATTCCCTTTATGTATTTAAATGTTTCTATCATATCCCCCCTGTCTCGTCTTTCCACCAAGCTATACATATCCTTTAACCTTTCCTGGTAAGTTTTATCCTGCAATCCATGAACCAGTTTAGTAGCCCTTCTTTGAACTCTCTCTAAGGTATCAATATCCTTCTGAAGATATGGTCTCCAGTACTGTGTACAGTACTCCAAGTGAGGTCTCACCAGTGTTCTGTACAATGGCATGAGCACTTCCCTCTTTCTACTGCTAATACCTCTCCCTATACAACCAAGCATTCTGCTAGCATTTCCTGCTGCTCTATTACATTGTCTGCCTACCTTTA
Organism: Pelobates fuscus; assembly: GCF_036172605.1. Classification (NCBI taxonomy): domain Eukaryota; kingdom Metazoa; phylum Chordata; class Amphibia; order Anura; family Pelobatidae; genus Pelobates; species Pelobates fuscus. The sequence continues at coordinate 172,454,901 of NC_086318.1, read as the reverse complement.
AGTCCTCATAAATAATCACCCCTAAATCCCTTTCCTCAGATGTTGAGGTTAGGTTTTTATGTCCAAGATGCATTATCTTGCACTTATCCACATTAAATGTCAGTTGCCACAACTCTGACCATTTTTCTAGTTTACCTAAATCATTTGCCATTTGGCTTATCCCTCCTGGAACATCAACCCTGTTACATATCTTAGTATCATCCGCAAAAAGACACACCTTACCATCAAGACCGTCTCCAATATCACTAATAAAAATATTAAAGAGAATGGGTCCAAGTACAGATCCCTGAGGTACCCCACTGGTGACAAGCCCAAGCTTCGAATATACTCCATTGACTACAACCCTCTGTTGCCTGTCACTCAGCCACTGCCTTACCCATTCAACAATATTGGAATCCAAACTCAAAGATTGCAGTTTATTGATAAGCCTTCTATGTGCAACAGTGTCAAAAGCCTTACTGAAATCTAGGTAAGCAATGTCTACTGCACCACCCTGATCTATAATTTTAGTTACCCAATCAAAAAAATCAATAAGATTAGTTTGGCATGATCTCCCTGAAGTAAACCCATGTTGTCTCTGATCTTGAAATCCATGTGTTTTTAGATGTTCAACAATCCTATCCTTTAACATGGTTTCCATCACTTTCCCCACTACTGAAGTAAGGCTTACTGGCCTATAGTTGCCCGACTCCTCCCTATTACCTTTCTTGTGAATGGGCACAACATTCGCTAACTTCCAATCTTCTGGGACTACTCCTGTTAACAATGATTGGTTAAATAAATCTGTTAATGGTTTTGCTAGTACACCACTAAGCTCTTTTAATAGCTTTGGGTGTATTCCATCAGGTCCCATTGACTTATTTGTCTTTACTTTTGACAGTTGAAATAGAACCTCTTCCTCTGTAAACTCACGTGTAATAAATGACTCATTTATCCCTTTTTTTAACAGAGGCCCCTTTCCTTCATTTTCAACTGTAAATACCGAACAAAAATATTCATTGAGGCAGTCAGCTAGACCTTTATCCTCATCTACATACCTTCCTACTTTTGTTTTTAATCTAACTAATCCTTGTTTTACTTTTCTTTTCTCATTTATGTATCTAAAAAAAGTTTTGTCCCCCTTTTTTACTGACTGTGCTATTTTCTCTTCTGTGTGTGATTTGGAAGCTCTTATAACTTGCTTAGCCTCTTTCTGCCTAATCTTATAGGTCATTCTGTCTTCCTCACTCTGGGTTTATTTATAATTACTAAATGCTAACTTTTAGTTTTTTACTATTTTGGCCACATCTGCGGAGTACCACAGTGGTTTCTTGAATTTTTTGCATTTACTGACAAGCCTAATGCAATTTTCTGTTGCCTTCAGTAGTGCAGCTTTTAAATAATCCCATTTATTTTGGACTCCATTTAAGTTGCTCCAGTCTATACTTAGGAATGGTTTCAACATTTGGTTAAACCTCAGCACAAAATTCCCATTAACACTGAGTCTATCACATAAAGGTGGAAAAACAGAACATCAACATTAGCATAAAAAGTACGTTGAACATAATTGCCACACTATGAAACATTTGTACTTTTTGCATTTATATTATAGCAGGTTGTCAAAGCTCAAGCACAAAAATACATTCTAAAAATATTGATAAGAACTGTTACTTTGTTCACTGCAAGAAAGGCATTTCAATTTGCAGGCTCCGTATATACAGTTGTGTCATTAATAATAGAATTTAGCCAAATAAGACGAATGACGGCAAATTAACACTGTGCCTCAGAGGAGGGATGCTAGACTATTTTTATTGCCACCCCTAGGAGATCGCCTTACTTTGTTATATCAGTAACAAAGCTACTCACTAATTTCCTTTTAAGCTTTTAACTTTGCAAATTCAAGGTGACAATGAACAAACTTCTGTACGATCTGTCTGGCAGGTTTCACACTATGCCTGCCGGACGTCTCAATTTCCATTTCATACGTCTCCAATTTAAATTGCATGGTACTGTTCTTTGAATGGCATTATACAGCTTGGTATGATACCTTATTTAATGGTCTCATTTTACAGCTGATTTCAGCTTTTTACATTAAGAAATGATTTTGTTTTTAGTCCCTGAGGATAAATTGAAACTTTGAAACCTATATAGTTCTTAAAAAGTAAATCAGTATTTTAAAAGTTTTTGAACTGTGATTGCCATCACTAGCTCCAGGTATTATAGACCACTGCATCCACTATAATGATATGCAGTATATAATCTAGCTTATCAAGCAGTTCCAAGGATCGTGGAGCCCCACATCCTGAAAAAAAAGGGTGGTTAAGGGACACTCCAGGCACCCAGACCACTTCTACCCATTGGAGTGGTCTGGGTGCCAACTCCCACTACCCTTAACCCTGCAACTGTAATTATTGCAGTTTTCATAAATTACATTGCAGGGTTAAGTCCTCACCTAGTGCTGTCTACTAGACAGCCACTAGAGGGCACTTCCTGGTCCATAGCACAGGTTTTCTGTGCTATAGCGTCGCTGGACGTCCTCACGCTGTGTGATGACCTCCACCGTCGCTAAAATCCCCATAGGAAAATATTGAAAAGCATTTTCAATGCTTTCCTATGGAGAGGTCTAATGCGCGTGCGCGGCATTGCCGCGCATGCGCATTAGGTCTCCCCAGCCAGTGGGCAGGATCAGTCTGCCCTGCCGGCTGACGTGATGAAGGGGAGGAGCGGCAGTGGAGGAAGAAGCAGCGACGAGGGACATCGTTGCTGCCTTTGGTAAGTGACTGAAGGGGTTTTCACCCCTTCAGCAACCGGGGATGGGAGGTGGGAGGGAGAGGGGACCTGCGGATTGTTTTCCTGGCACTGGAGAGTCCCTTTAAGCCCAATATATCAAATGTTACACAAGGGTGTATTCGCCTGCTAACACTGTTAAATGATGTAGATGTGTTCTTGAAAGAAAACGGATTATAGCATGTTAATCCCTTAAAACATAAGTATAACAAATGATGATGATATCACTGCAAACCTTGCAATTTAATCAATAAAAAAAGAGAAAGTAAGACAAATCCATATGCTAATGGATTCGGGTTAGCAGGGGAATCCACCCTTGTGTTACATATAATCTAGTTTTAAACATATATCATACTGTAGTAAGGAACAATCTAGTAGTTTGCTGTAGTATTTATGGTGGCATGAGTGTCCTGATGTAAGGAGCCAAACCATAATAGAATATTTAACATCTTACCTGGGTTTGTCTGGGTGCTACTCTCAGTCTTCACTTCCTATGGAGAGTTGGATGCTCCTAAGCAGGGGCTTCCCTTAGCTCTCCTGTAAACTCCCGTGGAACAAATTAACACTACATAAATGTCAATAATAATAATAATTATTATTATTATTGGCTGAGGGTGTCAGCTGATCTAAGTAGAAATCTGATTGCCATTTCGGAGTCAAAACATTTACTTAATATTTTTGGACATCATTTGAAACCAGCTTGCATTTTTGGACCAGCAGCAGTAACACTGTAACAAACAGTAATACATTAAAATATAGATATAATTCAATCTATACAATATATAGGTAGAGAGAAAATCATTTCAAATAAGTATACCCCCCACTTGTCAATCAATTCTTATCTATAGAGACAGTATAGATATTTATGCCTAAGAAGTTACTAACTGTAGAGAGTAGTATAACTTTCCTGCAGGCTTTTATCCTGCTCTCTGCAAGAGCAAAAGTGCAGTGGTTGCTATGGTTACTTATAGCTGTTGCTACTAGCGCTGGCAAAGGATAATTGGAGTGGAGTGACTGATGCCCCTCTGTTCTGATATGAATGTTCAGGCCAAAGTCTTTTGGCATAATTGAAGAGGATTACACTGCTTGGGAAAGCATCGTCAAACATGGTAAGTAAGGAGACAGTCAGGACACCCACAGAGCTTCAGAAATTGTGATGTTGGGCCTAAGATAATTATTTTTTATTTATTTATCAGGGTGATCGATGACTCCCCATTCATTTGTCTTTGTATTGACTTCAGTTAGAAGTGTGCTATTGGTCCTTAATCAAGGTCTAGCACAGAGTAAAAAGTGTATTTTAATACCCTTACACTACTAAGTGTAATTAATCCACATACCTTCACTATGTAATGAACTTCACAGTGAAGATTATTTGTGTCATAATAACTGACATCATTACTTAACCCCTTAAGGACTGGACTTTTTTTGCGATGTTGTACATTTGCGACAGGCATCTTTTTGACACTTTTGTGGTGTTTGTGTTTAGCTGTAATTTTCCGCTCTCTCATTTACTGTTCCCATACAAATTATATATTGTTTTTTTCAGGACAAAAGGGTCTTTCTTTACATACCATTATTTATATAATCTCATGTAATTTAATTTAAAAAAAATGAAAAAATATGATAAAAAATTGAAAAAAAAACGTGTTTTTTGACTTTTACTTGGAAAATCTTTTACTCATCTACAAAAGCGAATGAAAAAAACTGCTAAATAGATTCAAAATGTTGTCCTGAGTTTAAAAATACCCAGTGTTTACATGATTTTTTGCTTTTTTTTTTGCAAGTTATAGGGCTATAGGTACAAGTAGGATATGGCGGTTTCAAAACATACATTTTAAAAATGTATCACTTGTGACATTGTAACACTATTATCTGTCATAAATCTCTGGAAAACACTCCACATGTATATATATTTTTTTAAAGTAGACAGCCCAGGGTATTTATCTAAGTATATTTTGACACTTTCTATGCATCCATTTTACCACCAGTCAATGCCAAACTTCACATAGGTATTTTTTTTTCTTTTTTTTTTCACATACATTGCCATTCAGGTATAAACTTACAGATCCTGTTATGTCTTGCTGCCAAAAAACACACTAATATATGTTCAGCAACATCTCCCGAGTACAGTGATACCACCCATGCATAGGCTTGTTGAGTTGTTTGGGGGCTAAAAGGCCCAATTTGGTAGGTGCGCATATCCATTTTCCAACTTGGAATTTTGACATGTAGTGAACCGGCGCACATGTCCTATTTGGGACATTTGTAAAGCCGGCCAATGTATTTTACCCCCACCAAACCATATATTTTTGGAAAGTAGACACCATAGGGTGTTTCAAATGGTGGTTTTTTAACACTTTCCATGCACTAATTCTACCACCAGACTTTGTCAAACATTTAGGTAGTCCTTTTTTGTGTGTTTTTTTCACACACATTGTACTTTAGGCATGAATTAACAGATCGTGTTATGTGTCACTGCCAAACAACACGCCAATATGTGTTCAGCAACATCTCCTGAGTACAGTGATATCACCCATGCATAGGTTTGCTGGGTTGTTTGGGGGCTAAAAGGCCACAATCGAGACTTGTGCATATCAGTTTTTCAACTTCATATATAGGTATGCTTGGCCTATCTTCAGTTTGGCATATTTTTGCATCCCCCAGGTAATGTTAACATCATGAAAGTTAATATTTTTATAAAGTAGACATTCCAGGGTATTGTATATGAGGTGTTTTCACATCCTTCCCCCAACCATTGTGCTAAACAAATTTCAGAGAACGTGCATGGTGGTAATTTTTGAATTCTGCTTTTTATGCACACGTCATCTGGTTTTGGCCAGCCAGTTATATGTTACTACCATAAAACTTGTTTAACCAAATGTGCAGGTATCAAATGCACCTTTAGCAGCATTCTCTAAACTAACTCCTGCAAAAAGAATCTAAGTGGAGATTTGGGGGAAGGAAACTGACTAACTATAATGTGCTGCTTTCAAAAGAAAAAAAAAACAGTGCAAAGGGGTGTCTGTCGTTTTCCCTTTTTTTATAACAGACCCAGCAACATTTCAGGGGATTTGTGTTTTTTTGCAGTTGGCGGTATCTTAAAAATAAAATGTCTGGACTCCTCTGGCACCGTTGTTGAAACTTCTCCAACCATCTCCATAAATTATTGTGGAAATCAGCTTGAACTGAAATTGGAGAAAGGTGTTTCTTTCTGGATTTATTTTTTTAAAGAGTAAAAATGAATTATGTGTCGCTACTTGCATCAGGTAGATAGCCACCTTTTTATACCAGGTTTTTGTCTTTCTTAAGACAAGATATGGCTGCGTCAGCTAATCAGCCAATTAAACACCCCCATGTGCATTTTATAAGCCCTGATGCAAACAGGTTTGGTCTGTACTCTGCCTCGGACAGTGACGTCTGACATGCTTTCGTCATGGATGGTGGTTAGTATATTAACATCCTTCCTGTCCTTAAATTTTATTGCAAGCACTTTAGCTTTGTGCAGACCTTTACATTCACTTTTTTTTTTTTTTTGGCCTCTATAAAAGGTCTGGGAAAATCCTTGGCATATCTTCTCACAATGCCACAGGCCAGTATCTAGAAACCCTAAAGAGTTTGAAACAAACGGACAATGCTATAAAAGTTGTCCACATAAAGGTGGTAACTCTTATTGAACAAGGGGATCAGTAAGTCAAAAACAAGTTTCCCACTTGTCCCCAGAGAGTCAGTACAGCCAGGAGGGTCCAGTTGACCATATTTCCCCTCATATATACGAAAGGCAAATGAATAGCCACTTTCGCTCTCGCACAGTTTGTAGAATTTTACGCCATACCTAAAGCGCTTTGAGAGGATGTATTGTTTGTATCCTAATCTGCCTTTATTTTTCATTAACGATTCATCAATAGATAAAAAAATTTGTGGAGTATAAACTTCAGTAAATTTGTGCTGAAGATGGTCTACCAGTGGGCGTATTTTATGAAGCCTATCATATTGAGTGTGATCTCTGGGGTGACAGAGGGTATTTTCATTGAAATGTAAGTATCTCAGCAGCAGCTCATATCTTGTTCTAGACATGGTTTGAGAGTACACTGGACTAGAACAGATTGGGTTGGTGCTCCAGTAATAGATGGCTTCTTTATAATCCCCATGAGAATTGTAAGAGCCCAGAATTTTTTAAGTTCAGCGACATCTGTGGGATGCCAAGCACGCTCCTCCCTGACTGCATAGCTATCTGGATTGGTATCAATAAATTGGGTAGCATATAAATTAGTCTGGGGAGCAATCTCCTCCCAGATGGTATCCCCTAAAAATAGCTCCATATATTGCATAGGGGAGAAGTCATCCACATTGACATTAATGCCTGTGTTGGCACTAAAAGGGGGGATTTTGGGCTCAGCTGACTGTGGAGAAACCCGTTCCTCCTCCACATTCGGCGTAGCAGAGAAAGCACAGCTTCTTTTTGCAGCTGGCTCACACACAGATGACATGTCACTAGATGTGTCAGAAAACTGACCTGGGTCAAAATCGGACGCAGTGTCAGTGGCGTCAGAGTCTGACTAACACAGAGTTACTAACACACAATTTTTTTTTTTATACTAAAAACAGACTAAAACTGATAAAAACAAACTAAATGAGACTAAAACTTCCGTTAGCAGCAATCTGTAAACTAACTCCTGCAAAAAGAATCTAACTGGAGATTTGGGGGAAGGATACTGACTAACAGAAATTTGCCACTTTCAAAATAAAAAAAATAAAAAAATCAGGAACAAGTATTATAAAAATGTATTTTCTGTGTGGTAGACCTTAAAACATGCTCCGATACACAGTCCAGGTTTTGTAGGGCAATCGGGACAGTGAAAAGGGGTGTCTGTCCTTTTCCCTTTTTTATAACAGACCCGGCAACGTTTCTGGGGATTTCTTTTTTTTGGTGTTGGCGGTATCTTAAAAATAAAATGTCTGGGCTCCTCTTGCACCGTTGTTGGTACTTGACCATCTCCATAAATTATTGTGGAAATCAGCTTGAGCTGAAATTGGTGAAAGGTGGTTCTTCCTGGATTAATTTTTTTAAAGAGTAAAAATGAATTATGTGTTGCTACTTGCAACAGGTAAATAGCCACCTTTTTATACCAGGCTTTTGTCTTTCTTAAGATAAGATAAGGCTGCATTAGCTGATCAGCGTATAAATTAGTCTGGGAAACAATCTCCTCCCAGATGGTATCCCCTAAAAATAGCTCCATATATTGTGTAGGGGAGAAGTCAACCACATTCACATTAATGCCTGCGTTGGCACTAAAAGGGGGGATGTTGGGCTCAGCTGACTGTGGAGGTACCCAGTCCTCCTCCACATTTGGCGTAGCAGGGGGAGCACAGCTTCTTTTAGCAGCTGGCTCACACACAGATGACGACATGTCACTAGATGTGCTGCTAAACTGACCTGGGTCAAAATCGGACGCAGTGTCAGTGGCGTCAGAGTCTGACGCCAAGAAGGCATATGCCTCCTCCAAGCTGTACATGCGCTGCATGTTTCACACTAACAGACTAAACTAACAAAATACTAAACACAATTTTTTTTTTATATATATTTTTTTTTTTTTTTTTTTTTAACACTAAAACAGACTAAAACAGACTAAAACAGTAATCCCTAAACTAACTCCTGTTACAAAAATCTAATGGAGATTTGGGGGAAGGAAACCGACTGACTACGACAGACTACGACAGACTACGACAGACTACGACAGTCTAAGACAGTCTAAGACAATCTAAGACACAGATCTTTAAAATAAAGTTAACCCTTAAGGGCAAAAAAAAAAATACAGACAGTACCAATGCACTGTCTGTAACAGATCTGGCAGGGAAGGGGTTAAAAAGGGATTTTTTTTTTCACTACAGATACTTTTGACAACTCTGGAACAACTGCTGCAACAATATATCACGATCTCTGTCTCTCTCGCCTCACAAAACGCTACAGAGGGGAGAGAGGCAGAGATCAGTGTCAAAGTGAGTGTTTGTAACACCCACTTTGACACCAGCCAATTGTGAGCGATCGCGGATCGCTCACATGCCGCAATTGGCTGTTACTATCTGCCTGGGATGCCAGGCAGATAGTAACAACGTGATTTCGGCGGAAGTTTTCGCCGATCGCTCCTGCCGCCCGTTTTCCGTTAGGACGGTTCAGGACCGTCCTCGGTCGGCAACGCAAAAATGCCGAGGACGGTCCTGAACCGTCCTGCGTCCTGAAGGGGTTAAAGACTAGCTTTTATGACACTAGCAATACACACCAGTTTTAAAAATAAAGACAAGGGATAAATAGTCTTCATGGGGACATTATTATTATTATTATAGATATGGTAATAATAACATGGCATATAACCAACAGCTGTAATGATTTTAAGCAACCTAACATATTATGCAGCCAGAAGTTTCTAATTATGGCCTCAATTTAATATTTTTGAATAAGCTTTTTAAATAAGTTAATATTTTTGGATACACTTATAAAATTATTTAATATTTTGTAATATTTTGCTAGTTCTTTATATATTGATATATATCGATATTTTATTATTTTAAAAAAAATAATTTACTTTAAAAAATATTAAATTGAGACCTATAAATGGATAGAAAGGGATCACCAAAGAAAACTGTTGAATGAATACTGCATTACATATTAGACTGGCACACAGTCTTTTGTAGGGCTAGCTTCCATTACGATGTATAAATAAAAGTTATCAGTTCTCCAAGATTCTGGGTTTGTGATCATTAAGGTAACATGAAGGGCTGATTGTTCCTTTAGAGGAACTATGTGAAGTACAGGGCCAATCAGGATGACATCACAGGCAGAAAGAGAGGTTATAGAACAGGAAAGAGAAAATAGACTAATTGAAAGGAAATAGAAAAGTTCCCTGAACTCAGCACTAGCAGGGCTGGGCTGTGTGTGTTTTGACTAAATTGACTCTTTTCCCTCAAAACAACTTCACCTCAATAAAGTTGTTTTAAAGGCTGGGGACCCCTAAAAATTCTGACCATGAGATATTAACACGTAAGATGAACACTGAGCACCTGGCACCACTCATTTGTCATTTTTCTGCTTACCCACTGTAGTGAGCAGAGAAGGAAAATACCGAGAAGCATTGAGTGCCAGTGATTAGCGGTCAGTCACTGGCAACCCATGGTTAGTACAGTACATATTGTTATTAAATGGGTGGCCAATGGGCATTAGTTGATGCTCTCAGCCAACCACCGGTATCCAATACTTCTCAATGATTCCCCTCTCTGCTCACTATGATGTCTGAGTAGAGGAGATATGGGACAGTGCACATGGGCATCCGGAAAGCACCTTAGGTGTCAAACTATTCAAAAAGGCAAGGTAAGGTTACACCCAGGAATTCCAACCCTCAAAACAACAAATGAAAAATGTTTTGAGTGAAGAAAGCCTTTGATAATCTTAGTGACCCATGGCTACCTATTATTTCAAAATCAATATATTTAATGTATATTTGACATTGGATGTAAATGTATAATTTAAATACACTGTACAAATATCAGTTCATCATATTTTTACATAGCAAACCTGCTGGAGTAAGAGTTTTTTAGTTTTAATTTAATTTAGTTGCTGTTTATCCATATTGTTATTAGGTTTACTGTCAACTTGCAAGGATTACAACTTGAGTTGACTTATAAAAAAACATTTGGATGGTCCTTCTGAATATCAGGCTTATTAAAGAAAAATACTTTAAAACCATCACCTGATCACTTTCAGGCATTGAACTAAGACCAGGAGAGCTAACATAAGTTCCTGCTGAGCAATGTCTGTCTCTCCAGAGACAGAAGTGGAGGTGGGAGCAGTGTTTGCAGACCACAGTTAAGAGGTCAAACCATTCAAAAACAGTTTGACTACTTATGGTGAGAGGGTGTCAGGGCACTGCGCATTGTATTGGATATGGTGTCTAGATTGTTCCTTTAAAGCAGTGCTCTTGTATTAGAATTAAGTTGTGTAATTTGCAAGAATGAGTTAATGAGCACATATACATCAATGTCATTCTTTTTTATGAATAAAATGTATATATTTACTTTTATACACGGTCTGTCTAATCTATATGTCTGTCTATCTTGTGCAATTCTTATTATACAAACTGTGTACTTACTTTTCCGAGTTAAAAAGATTTGTGACACTTTGTGTATATTTTTGGTACTCTTCCCACTCCTTAATGCTATGTTCTGTCACTAATTCATCTGTTGACACTCTTGGAATATTCATCTTTTCAGCAAAGGCATTTGCTCCCTCCCCAGTCAGCATAGCGTGCGGTGTCTAGAAAACACACATATTATATCAAACATTATTTAAACATAATTATCGTCTCTGTTATAATAGAGGAATACATTGTACTATATCCTGAACACATACTATAGGATATTATAGTGGTTAGAGAAAACATTTTAATAATTTGCCAGGATACAAATCTTCCGCATGGATATATATATATATATATATATATATATATATATATTTATTTCACGCTGGGTCCCGCACTCCTGCTCCCAGTCTTGTTTATTGCCTAGGTGCCACTCCGACCTCAAAATATGAAATACCTTGTTGGAAGTGCACTCACAGGACTCGATACTGTTGCCAAAAATGTGCCATTTATTCAAGCTTCAAAAGTTGATTACATAGTGTTGACGTTTCAGTCTACTAGAGACTTTTTTCAAGACAATCTAACAACGTGACTCATTGCATTTAAATATACACTGTGATTGTATACTGATCGCTCCAGTCCAGTATGTATTCTCTGCTTGGGGAAAACATTTTGTTATGTTTTGTATATATGTAAATAGTTGAGTTTTTTCACTTTAGGTATGTTCAATGGTTTTATTGAATACCATATATATAATTAATTAAACACTTTAGTAATTGGTACCATATGTTATACTCACGATGCACATGATGTAATTGAACCTCGTTAGTGTTCCTTTACCCTCCAATCAACAGTTCACAGTGTATATTTAAATGCAATAAGTCACGTTGTTAGATTGTCTTGAAAAAAGTCCCTAGTGGACTATGTAATCAACTTTTGAAGCTTAAATAAATGGCACATTTTTGGCAACAGTATCGAGTCCTGTGAGTGCACTTCCAACAAGGTATTTTTTATTTATATATATATATGTATATATATATATATATATATATATATATATATATATATATATATATATATATATATATACACACATACATTGAAGTCTTTTTTGTAACAAATTAGATATTAAATAAATCTCTCTCAATGGTGACATTGGTTCAACAAAAGAGCATTCAAAAGTTAATTCTCTTATTAATTCCATTTTTCTCTGTCTCTTGTCAGGGAGAGATTACACTGAGGTAAACATTGTTTAGTCTAATGTGTTTAGATTTATTTATCAACTTGACAATAGTTCCATATATGTGCAAAGTAAACCATTACATCATATTTTCAGAAATGCTTGATCTGTGTTTTACTAAACAATTTTCTGAATATCAGGCTTTAAAGTGAATAGAATCGTAAGAATTATTCACCCGTTTATTATACTCTGATTGTAGTTATTCATGAAATAAATATTTAAGACATACAACAGCATGCAATTACATAACAGCGTGAGTCATTACTTTGAAGAAACATAATAACACAACCTGTGATTCAGATGTCTCAGTATAGGGGTAATTAGTAATAATTCCTATTGTAAGGAAATATTAAGGACAATAAATAAATTGGAGTCTAATTTAAATTATACATAAAACACAACTGGTAAATTTGGGTGGATTCTAGATTAAACTGCATAATGACTCAAAAGGTTCAAACAGATACATTTGAAAAACTGTCAAGTTGAATTTATCTTCCAAATTATCCATTATATAATACATTTTGTACACAAGAATTCAATTAATCACTGTCCACCATTTAATAAATGCACTATTTTATTAATATGCGTATAATAGATTAGTAACCAACCTTGGAAAGAAACTATAATGATGCACATAAACATATAACAATTATTTACCAATTGCCAAACTACATAATAAGTTAAGTACTTAATAAACAGGATTATTAAGAAATGGGGTTTCTTCCCTAAAAAAATGATTCTATAAAAAAATACATTTATGAATTTCCAGGGGAAGTATTCCAAGCATATGAAACCAATTCAGAAGTTAAAGAATAGTTTGCCAGGTTCATGACTTTTCATGAGATTTTGTGGTAAGTTCAGCATAGTCACATGATTTCAATCATTGTTAAATATAAATAAAATGTAAAATAGCAGTGTTATTTAAATTATACATATTCTATATTTATTTATATTCAAATTAGGTTGTTTTTATAACACTGACGTCTTTACATGGGCAGCTTTCCCACCTTGTACCAGGTTTAATCTATTAATCTAACCAGAAAAACTTCTTTAACCCCTTAGTGACCAGACCGTTTTTTAATTTTCTCACGGTTAAGGACCAGGGCTCCTTTTACATTTCTGCAGGGTTAGAAACATAGAATGTGACAGAAGATAAGAACCATTCGGCCCATCTAGTCTGCCCAATTTTCTAAATACTTTCATTAGTCCCTTGCCTTATCTTATAGTTAGGATAGCATTTGTGTTTAGCTGTAATTTTCCTCTTCCTCATTTACTGTACCCACACATATTATTTACCGTTTTTCTCGCCATTAAATGTTTTTTCTAAATATACCATTATTTTTTATCATATCATATAATTTACTAAAACATTTTGTATAAAATATGACGAAAAAAAACAAACAAAAAAACCACACACTTTTTTGAACTTTGACCCCTAAAATCTGTTGCGCATCTACAACTGCCAAGAAACACCCATGCTACATAGTGTCAAAATTTTGTGTTAAATTGTTTTATTTTGTATGCATAACATTGTCACATATAGAACAGGTTTAAGGTAGAGATGCTTGTTTGCTTACGCAGAGGCATAGGTTGCTTAAGTGGACTAAACTTATACAGCAAATTTCACATTGATTCCAGCCTGAATAATGATATGGCATTGGCAACATTTAAAGGTAAACATTGTGCCCACGCAGGGGCGGTTATGCTCATTCAAAAAGCAGTTAGGGTTGTGGGATTGATACATCAACAATCTTGTAACGGGTTGCCTGTGCAGAGGCTGTTATCACGTGATCCCAGTTGTCCCTGAGATTGGTAGTTTCATCTTTTTTTTTTTTACTCCAGTTGGGGGGCAGGTGGGGGGGAAGGTGGTATGGCTATTGTGTCATGTGAAGTTCCTGGTCGCCTACTGTGCTCTGATGTTTTATAGAATCGTTCAACTTTGCTGAGAATAGAATAGCTACTCCTCTTTTCTTTTTCTCCTTAAAAGATGAATAAATGGAGAGAGGAAAAATCTTTAAGCTTATATATTTTTTCATCTGCTTGTCGCCATTGGGTCTCTTGAATACATATAATATGAGCATTTTCTATTTTCATGCGGTCAACTAAGATTCTCCTTTTTTGAGGCGAATTGAATCCCTGAGCATTAATGGAAACAATATTTAACATTATGCTATCTGATTTTGAAAAACCACACATCTAGGCATACAGAATTCTATCCTTGTAATATCAATGTGTGTCCTATATTTAGAGCACAAGTACCTTCTATTTGATATCATAACCTCAAAAGAAAAAGTTAAAACCGCCACAGGAATTCCCGACTCAGTTATCCAGTGCAACACTTACTGATTCAATTTTACCTGAAGACAAGGCATTAATACAATAAAAAAAACGACCCTATAAGGAAGTCTGGAAGAATCAATGAATTATCCCGCCTCATTTGGCCTTCCACCGTAATCCTATTCAATGATCAATCTTAATGCTATGTTACCTCTGTGAGAGAGTTGTAACAGCTAATCTCATAAACCATTTAAAGTTTCCCCTTTAGAGAGAGGTAGAATATTTTTTATTTTTTTTTTAATTCCCACCACACAAAATTTTGAAAATTATCATTCTGGCCTAAATTATCCTACTTATTGTCGTACTTTTATTGCAATTTGTGTTTGAAGTTATCTTTACCCTTTTATGTGTCTTGTGTAAACATTATTTTATATATCGACAGTCAATGTTCCTATATCCGGTGTTTATTCTCTCTTATTCTATTTCCTTCTTCCCCTTTACCCTCCTTTTCCTTACAGCTGTGTATTATTCATAAGCCTATAAAAAAAAAGCACTCTTACATGGATTGTCGAGCTTATCATCCTGCTTTAAATTGTATACAGTGATTAGTGCTTATAGTCATTTTTATCATCTTATGTGACTTATATAAAAATTGCTTAACATATCATTTATCTGTAATTATTTTAAATTGTCCTTACATTTGTTTTTTAAATCTATATGGTTTTCGTGAGTTATACAATTATAATAATATTTTAAATCTAATTTACTCATAAGATATTCCAAGTAATCCCTTATATTAATTTGTCAATGTGCATAATAACGTGAAATATCCCTCTTTCAAAAATTGTGATACTTCGAGGGGAGGAACTAAAAGAAAAAATAAAGAAAAAATAAATAAAGAAAGAAAAACAAACATAGTCCCCATCCTGTGTTCTTTATAACTTTTTGCTTTTCTTTCAGTTTCCTTACTGCCTCTTAACTCAATTCAGAATTCAGTTCCTTGAACCACTTGGATAGAGCTAGTGTATCTGAAAATGCACATGTCTTTGCCTCATAAGAGGCAATAATTTTACATGGGTATCTCCAGGCATAACGAATGTTCCTTTGTTGTAAGATTTCCATATGAGTTGAGAATGGCTTTCTTTTCATCCTGGTATAATATGACAGATCAGGAAAAATAGAGATGTAATTGTATGGTTCCTTGAGTCTGATCACTCGTGCTGCTTTCAAGACTTGTTCTTTCACTTTATAAGATGTACAACAGATAAGAACATCTCTTGGTGAACGTTCCACAATGTTAGATGGTTTCATTGCTCTGTGACACCGTTCTAAAGCGTTTAGGGGATTTGTTAATTGAATGCCCAATTGTAGAAATAGATCTAAAATAAATTCATTCAGTTTATTGTTTGCTATTGTTTCTGAAATTCTGCTAAATCTTAAATTATTGCATCGCGATCTGTCTTCAAGATCTGCTAATTTAAATTCTAAATCTGCTATTTTCTTTTTTGAGCTTTCCTGTGAGTCTTCTAGTTGGGCTTGTTGGTATACCAAGGATTCTATTTTTTTTTTCATTCATCTTAACTTTTTTTCTCGATCAATAAGAGTTACGTTCTGAATTCTGTGAGACCAGTTTGAATTTAATTTTTAATTTTATCTAGTTGACGTTCAAAACATGCATCCAGGTATTTGTGTAAATAATCCTGAATGATCTCCTTTGGAAGCTGTTTAGTAGATATAATCTTTGGTGTCATTGATTCTGTTTCTTTACCTGCTTATATCGAAATATCCATTTCTTTCTGATGATCTGTTTCTTGTCTTTGTAAATGAGGTGGAGTAAAAAAGGATAGCCGCTTTTCTGTCTTATTCTCCTGTTTTTTTTCCTTCTCCTTCTTTAGAAGTTGCTTGTTTTCTTGGGCTTTTTTTGGAGCCATAATAAATGAATCGAAGCAAAATACCTTACGTTGTCTCAATAAGGGGTAAAACTCTTGGCTCTTTCTTTTCTGAGTCTTCCACTGCTTGCTGCTTTTAAAGGGATTAACAATTCAACACTAACCCCTAAGGCTTTAATAATATATGTGCTATTGCTTTAAATCTGGATCCTCACTTGCATCTTTTCTATTGCTTATCTCTTTGCCTCTCCTTTTTTTTTTTTACTTAGCTTTAGCTTAGTTGTAGTGAAGCAGTCACAGAGCTCGTCTCCAATGATCTGGGTTTAGATTTCTTCTGCTAATCTTTCATCACAGATTCTGCTCTGTTTCTGCATGCTTGGCATTATCTCTTTTTGTATGTTTTTTTCCTTTCTTTTCTTTCTCTCCCTCCTTTTCACTTTTGGGAAGTACGCCACATGGAACGCTGAATGTTACTGCGGATTGCCCCGCGTCCTACGTCATCGCTCCTCCCCCTGTCACCCAAACCATATATTTTTGAATAGTAGATACCCTGGGGTATTTAAAATGGTGGTATTTTAAAACTTTCCATGCACTAATTCTACCACCAGGCTTTGTCAAACGTTTGGGTAGTCATTTTTTTGTGTTATTTTTATCACACATTTTACTTTAGTAATGGATTCCCAGCTCCTGGTAGGTGTTACTGCCAAAGAACACCCCAATATGTGTTCAGCAACATCTCCTGCGTACAGTGATACCACCCATGTACAGGTGTGTCGGGTTCTCTGGGGGCTAAAATACCTTATTTGGAGGGTGTGCATTCCAGTTTTCCAACTTGGAATTTTCATAGCTGGCCATCATGCACCCATGTCCCATTTGTGAAATTTTTAAAGCCGGCCAATGTAACTTACTCCCATCAAACCACTGCCAAAGAACACCCCAATATGTGTTCAGCAACATCTCATGAGTACCGTGATACCACCTATGCATAGATTTGTTGGGTTGTTTGGGGGTGCAATGCCAAACGACTGACATGTGTTTTTCAAATTTGACATATCTTCTTTGCCTATCTTCTTTTTGGGGGCCTTTTTAGATATCACAATTTTTTTTCTTGCCACGAGCGTGCATATATTTGAAAAGTTGACACCCCAAGGTATTGTATATGGAGTATTTTGATGCCTTTGATGCAATCGTTTTACTCAAAAAATTTGAGAAAATGTGTGGTGGTAATTTTTCAATTTTCATTTTTACACACACATTTGTGTGTGATTTAGGGGACCGCCTGTTGGTTATTGCAAGAAAACACTCCAGGCTGTTTTCTTCAAGGCCTCATGAGTACACCCATGCCCCCAATGCATAGCTTTGCCAGGATTTTGGGAAGGTTCAGTTACAATTGTATAGTTTGTAATTTGAGTTAAAATTGAGAGTATTTCTTCTGATAGGCCTATCTTTAGTTTGGGGCTTATCACATAACCCAGTTTTATTTATTGCCATGAAAGTGTATATATTTGAAACGTAGACACCCCGAGGTATTGTATGTGGAGTGCTTTGATGCAACCATTCTAGCCCCAAAAATTGGAGAAAGTGTGTAGTGGTAATTTTTCAGTTTTCATTTTTACACGCTTTTGGACTGATTTAGGAGAACCTTTATTGTAAGAAAACACTCCAGGTTGTTTTCTGCAAGGCCTCCTGAGTACACCCATGCCCCCCATACATAGGGTAAACGTAACCAAAAAAAACTGAACAGCAAATGTTAAAAAAAAATAAAAAATGCACCAGTGTGTGGTATCGTTTGAAGCAGTCCCCCTGTCCAGGGCAATCAGGACAGTAATATACAGTATCTTTTCTCTGCCCCCTCTTAAAACAGACTCTACATTTTTGGGGGGGATTCTGCTTTGCCACAATAGAGGGGGATTTTAAAAATAAAATGTGTAGCCCCATCACCGCCTGGGGAGCAGGTGCATCACAGTTCAAAATCCCCAAAATAATTTGGAGCTTAAACTGTAAAAAAAACTCAGTTGCATTCCGGGGTTTGCTTTTTTGAACAACAAAAAGCGTTGTGGATTGCAACCTGCATTAAGTAGATTGCAACATTTTTGTACCAGGCCCTTGTCTTCCGTATAACTAGGTAGGGCTGCAGCAGCTGATCTGCAAGATCAACCCCACCCATATGCCAGTTATAGGCCTTAATGCACACTGGCTTCCTTGTGCTCTCAGCTCTGCCACATACAAAGACCTCCACAGTCCTCTCAGTGTGGATGGTGGTACTTAACTACCAACAGCTCCTCTTGGCGCAGAGCTGAGGTCTCCCCCCTTCGTAGCCGGGTGCGTGCAAGTTCTCCTGGGAAACTTGTGTGATTCTTTTTTATTGTACTGCAAGCTACTGTATCAAAACAATACAATAGCTTGAACAAAGGGACACTTGTATAAACATTGTCTGTATACAAGTGGTACCCTTTGTCCATCAGGGGGAATATCAGGTCCCAGACAATTTTGCCACTGGTTCCCATATGTTCTGGGCAACCTTTCCCTCATACACCCGGAAGGACTGAGTATACCCAGTCTCACTATCACAGAGTTTATACACCTTTACACCATACCTAGAGCGCTTGAAAGGAATATACTGCTTGAATCCCAGCCTTCCCTTATATTTTATCAGGGATTCATCCACACATAAATTCCTTCCAGGTGTATAAGCCTCTGCAAACCTGACAAGTGGGTAATCAGGGGGAGGATTTTATACAGCCTGTCCAACTGGGGATGTTTCCTTGGGGGGCACAGGCTGTTGTCGCTGAAGTGCATGAAATGTAGAATCATTTCATACCTCTTCCTCGATATACACTGGGAGTAAATAGGGGTGGCCCATCAGCATAGTCAATGCCCAGAAATTTTTAAATTATGGCACATCGATGATGGCGCATTGCTGCTTTGCCAAAGAAGAGTCAGGCTTTGCAGCACGGAACTGATCGGCACATAAATTAGTTTGGGCGACAATGTTCCCCAATACATCATCACCCAGAAACATCTCCATAAACTGCTGAGGGATAAATCTTGTGACATCCAAATTGATGCCAGGATTCGCCTCTGGCGATGAGGCACTACCCACTCCTCAGCAGTACTCCCTGCTGGAGCAGCACATCTCCTGGACTAGCAGCCACAGATACATCATAACTAGATACATCACTAGCAGCAGACACTGTATCTAGTGATGCATCTAAGCACCTGGCAGGGTCAAAATCATGGTCGAGTCACACATAGAGGCGTCAGACTCTAACGCAAGGATGGCATATGCCTCCTCAGCGCTATACGACCTCTATGACATGATCACAATCACTTTACTAAGTGATCTGTCACAAAAAAACACAAAAAAATGAATCACCCCAAAAAATGCACAGACAGCAAAATAAGTGCTGCTCTGCAAGAGCCGGTGATCTATACACTGATAGGACTAGGAATATTTTGAAAAGTACAGTATATAAAAAAAAAAAAAAAACAGCATCCCCCTCTACTAAATCCCAGTCCCCCCCCTATACTAAATCCCAGTCCTCCCCCTATACTAAATCCCAGTCTCCCCCTCTAGCCAACAAGCAGACTCCACTCATATTGCCGCAGGCCCTATGCTACTCCGGAGTCCGGCCTCTGGTATACCCCTAGTGGCGCTGTCTGCACCCTGTGCCAAAGCAGACCCTCAGGCTACTTCTTGAAACCCTGTGAAGGTGGAGCACGTCAACGTCACGTCCTGGAGGTGCCTTTGTGCACCTCCAGGAACTCCACTGTCCAGTTGCGGCCATCGCAACACTGACCGACACACACACACACAGACACACTCACTGACAGACACACATACACACACACACAGACACACTTACTCACAGACACATACACACTCACTCACTGATGGACACACACAGACACACATTTAAACATTGTTGCACACACTCACATCATTCCCTGGGGTCCAGTGGGGATCTTCATTTGGGAGGTCTCCTTCCGGCTCCTCACTGCTCCTTTGCACGCAGTTTAGATGACTACAGGCGTCGCACGCAAGGGAGCAGTGAGGAGCAGGAAGACTGAGCTCCCTTGCTGCCACAAGCATCCTGCTTCCTCCCTGGCCGGGTAAATTTCTGCAGAGTAGGCACCTGCAATGTGGAGAAAGCAGGTACCTACTTGGCTTTAACAGTAAGCATGTACATGCGGCTCGCAGGGCCACAAAGATGTCCATTGTGGGCCGCATGCGAGTTTGACATGCTTGCTCTACTCACTAAGCTGTAATATGTTTACACCTAGCACGAACTACTTCTTTAATCTAAAAGATATGCTGTTGTCGTTACATGCCTTGTGTACTAGATATGATTTTACTGTTGACTTTAAAAGGTATGACATGCTATCCTTGTTCTTGCACAGCACAACAAAAATAAAGAATTGAAAAAAAAATATATATAGTGCAGATGGTAATTAAATTGTGTACTGTTTGGTAATACAGACAAATTGCTATGTTATTGGAAGAAGTATCAATTTTACATCAACACTGGCCCTGCCATGTTACTATGTCATCACATTCAATTGGAAAAAAAATGTGTTGCCTAGAATATAGGTAGGCAAGGAGTTGTATTCATGTTTTGACACCAGGTATGTTTATTTAAGCAATGCTGGATCAGATAGCCTCATCAACTAATAAAGAAGCCTTACATAAAATTAGATGCACAGAGCTGATATTTGTCTCACCAGCTATGCGGTACCTTGTTACAAGGTTAGTGTAATTAGCTGGATTTTCTAGTCACACTGATATTTTGTTATGACAACACAGCATATTATTAGTCTCATATACCTCATCTTTAGGAGAGAACATATCTCCACGCCCCTTCTGGATAAGTATAGGAAACCTCAATTTCTTTTTAGTTTCCCCTCATTTCTTTCTTTTTTTTTTTTATTGTTTTCTGGCAGAACATTTGCTGTTTTTTTTCAGTGACACATTTCTTCAAATCAGAAGGGCAAATTTTACAAAAGCAAGATAAAGAAGTGAAAAAACAAGGGCACACAAAATGTATTAATTTAAAAACGTATTAAAGTTCTAATATGTGATGTTAAAAATATGGTGTGTGTATCACTTTAAGTGATATTTTAACATGAGTAAGTCAAATTGAAAATACACTAATCTTGCCCCCAATTTTTTTTTCCATTTACCAATATAATTTGCAAAAGAAAATATTTTGTGCAGAAAGAAATCATATAGTGCAGCAACCAACAAAGAATCTGAGCCTGGTATGGACATGAGGAAATTATTTAAATATGGCGCAACTCATGTAATAATTTGGTTTTGTATTAGGTAGAGTTTCTTTTGTGTGTGTCTTTCTTTTTCATACAAATGTTAACCTCGAAAGTCTACTAGTTTAAATACATTAATAGTTGGAACATCTATCCGAGTAATGGATTTTTGTACTCTGGATATTGTATGGGTTTGTGTTTTCGGTTGGCTCCAGTAATTTGTAACAACCTGTCTATTTTTGTAACCTTTGAATAATGTACCAATATTTAATTGCTTTGTAAACCTATCGAAAGATTTAGAGAAAGATTCCCAAAAGCTATTAGAAACCAACACAACACAAAAAAAGCAGAGGCAGTATGGAAGGCAATAAAAAAAAAAAAAAATCATAAAGCACCAGGCCCAGATGGGTTCCCTAACTATTATTTTAAATTTGCAAAGGAATTGATACCAAAGCTTATAAACCTTTTTAATAGCATCTTAGATTCAGGAGAGATGCATCCGGAACTATTGGAAGCCAATATAATTACTTTGCCTAAACCAGGAAAATCACCCTCTAGCTGAGCTAACCTAAGACATATACCATTGCTTAATGCAGATATAAAATTGTTTGCAAAAGTTATGGCATTAAGATTAAATCCACTACGATCTAAATTGATAGGAGGAGGACAAACAGGCTTTTTGCCAGTGAGACAGGTGGAGGACAATACCAGAAGGTTCATCGATATATTGGAAATAATGAAAAGACAAAAAATTGAGGGACTTCTGGTGGCACTTGACGAGGAAAAGGCATTTGATCAAGTTATAAACTCAGGGTTTGTATCACGAAAGTTCTGCATTGCTAATGGCACGAGACAGGGCTGTCCTCTCTCTCCATTATTTTTTATTTTGACCCTTGAATCTTTAGCATATAAGATAATAAAACATGATCCAATAACGGGATTAAAGGGAAACTCCAGTGCCAGAAAAACGATCCGTTTTTCTGGCACTGGAGGGTCCCTCTCCCTCCCACCCACCAATCCCCAGTTACTGAAGGGGTGAAAACCCCTTCAGTTACTTACCTGGGACAGCGGCGATGTCCCTCGCCGCTGTCTCCGCCTCCGCGACACTCCTCCCAGTGATTGCATCGGCCGGTGGGCGAGACTGATATCGCCCACCAGCCGAGGAGACCTAATGCGCATGTGCGGAAATGCCGCGCATGCGCATTACGTCGTCCCATAGGAAAGCATTGAAAAATCATTTCAATGCTTTCCTATGGGGTTTTGAGTGACGCTGGAGGTCCTCACACAGCGTGAGGACGTCCAGCGATGCTCTAGCACAGGTTTCCTGTGCTAGAACCCAGGAAGTGACCTCTAGTGGCTGTCTAATAGACAGCCACTAGAGGTGGAGTTAACCCTGCAATGTAATTATTGCAGTTTATGAAAAACTGCAATAATTACACTTGCAGGGTTAAGGGTAGTGGGAGTTGGCACCCAGACCACTCCAATGAGCAGAAGTGGTCTGGGTGCCTGGAGTGTCCCTTTAAGCACACATATGGGACCCCAAAAACTAGCTTTACTTGTGGATGATGTCCTGATAATACTCACAAATCCATATAATGCAATAAAATCGGTAATGGATTTATTGAAAGATTATGGCACAGTGTCATATTATTACCCATGTGCAATTAGTTTCATTCTGAATGTACATTCAGACGAATTACATGCAATTCGGACATTTGGATGCTTACAAATGTCCGAAGTTTGAATTCACGAATTTCCGAATTGACGAAGTTCCGAATTGCAGAAGTGCTTTGGATTTCTGAAAAGTGACAAAACAAGTGGTTAGGGTTAGGGGTTAGTGTTAGGGACAAAGGGCAAAACAAGTGGTTAGGGGCTAGTGTTAGGGTCCTAATTACCGAAGTTCCGAACCAAACCGAATGCCATTGGTCCAAATTGCCAAAGAAGACAAATGTTTTTACAACCCTACATATTATAAAAACAATATTGTTAAAACCCAAGCTTTACCTATAAATATGCACCAATCAACAATGCAGTTGTTAAAAACGGAATACCCATTTGAGTGGAGAAAGAATTCGATAAAATATTTGGGAATTCAGCTGTCAGTTTCGAAACAGGTTGTGATAGAGAATAATCATTGCAAATTATTGAGAGAGGTACAAGACATATTACAGCATTGGGACCAGGGCACTACCTCATGGGTGGGATGAATTAATTCCATTAAAATTTGCATCCTACCACAGATTATTTTTCTTTTTAGAACTATAACAATAATGATCCCGAAGTTAATTTTAACAAAATTCCAGAATATTATAAATGCACACAACTGGAAACGTAAACCCATAAGGATATCATTAAACACAATGAGCCATAAAATCACAGAGGGTGGTATGAGAGTACCGCACATTCAGAAATATTATATAGCATCCTTACTTGCAGAAACATAGGCGCTAATAGATAAGAACAACACACCACTATGGCATACATTAGAACAATCTATTGCCAAGAAATATTAAACCTTATTTGGGTAGCACACCAAGGAGAACCTGCAAATCTTAATTTTGTATCTGCAACACAAACATCTTTGTTGATGTGGAGGAACTGGGCCCCTAAACGTTTGAGAAAATATAACGATCTGTCAAGGTGGTAGTCCTGTGCCTGGACACATGTGTCCAGGAGGCGGTGCGTGGACCGGGACCCATTATGCCTGATGATAAGTAGGAGTCACAGTGTGGAGGTGGATTAGCAGGGTCTGGTGCAGGGTAACCACACGCCCCCTGGTGTTGAGCACCAGCATTTGTGCAGCCACATACCAAGACCCTGAATCAGCTTCAGCGGATACCAGGAACTAGGAGCTTGGAAATTAAGCAGACCTCCCAGGAGCTGAATAGGGAGGCTCTGCAGCAAGATTGTATCCAGTACTAGAAACAAGGCTAGACATAGGCACCAAACATGAAAACAAGACAGAACTAGTAGAACCCAGAACCAGAGAAGGATAGTAAGCTAAACCCAGAACATATACACAAGACATGAGGAAAACATGAACATAACATGGGCATGACTGGACAGGACTGTACATGGGCTGGGTATACAAACTAAAACAAGACAAGATAACAAAGGCAAAACAAGAGGAGAAATAACTAAGTACTACATATGAAAATCATGGGGATTTAGTCACACTATATGATCATACATTGCATAAGCCTGCCAACAACGCCAATGTACCCCATATCTGTCAGGTCCTACACTGCCTAATGTATGCTAAAACATCCTAAGTAGACATACTTACCTGCAAGAAAGGGCAGAAGCTTTGAGCAGCTGCCTGCAGGACACTGAAACAGAAAGGAATGATGGAAAACAAATGGGTGTGGCAACATAAAACAAACATTTAAAGGAAACCTGGAGACTGGGAAATCCAGGGACAAACTATAGGAATGAACCCAGAAATCCCAGCATAAAGAAAACCAGACATAGACTAGAAAACCAAAAAAACAAGGAAAACTAAGCAAGAATAGCAAAAAGAGTACTGGATACCAGAAGCCAAGTCCAGACATCAGAACATCTTTACTATGGAACTTTGCAAAGTCTAATTTACTACACATAAAAGATTTAAATGTATCAACATGGAGAAAAAAATGGAATAAAAGTTCAACATTTAATAACAGGTACGGATACATATCAATTCCCAAATATACAAACCAAATACGGATTACATAATAGTGAGCTGTATACATATTTCAGAATGAAATACATTTTAATAAAATTTCAATTGGTAGAGGTGAAACTTCTGATATACTGGAATTTTGTAAATTATGCCTAGAGGGGAGATCCCAAGCTCTTTCAATATGTTAAAGAGAATTATTAAACAAAGCAAACCTGATTAACTGTATTTTATGTTAGACTGGGAGAAGGAATTAAACAAGGAATGGGAATCCTCGCAGTGGTATAGGGCTATGAGACTGACCAATGTCACCACTCACAGTATATAACACATAGTGGCAACATATAAAATGTGGTCACGATGATATATGACACCCCAACAATTAGAATATCCAGGGAATTTGGAGATAAGTTGGAGGTGCGGGGAAGCGGAGGGGTCTATGCCCCCTATGTTTTGGTACTGTAAAATTATTACTGCTATGTGGAAACATATTCAACAATTGATATTTAATGTTACAAATAATTTGGTACCCCTACAACCAGATATCTATTTGTTACATATTATGCCAGAGAGGCTCATGAAGCAGGAAACCACAATGATGATACATATCTTAATGGCCACAAAAATTGCAATTGCTAGCTTATGGAAAACAACACAAGTGCCATCAATACATACAATAAAGGAAAAGATTTCTAACACAAAACAATTATGAGGAGATTGCATATAGGATAATAGGTAACCAAAACATTTAAAAAAAAATCTGGGTGAAAAGTAGGTAGCAAGGAGAAATCAATTAATCAGTTAGATATTTAGGAATAAAGATATTCCATACTCACTGAAGATAGTGTTATTGAGTGATAAAATATTTCAAATTTGATAGGGACCCCAGAAGGGGAGAAGAACTAACATAGTTGTCTGTATAGATTTGCTAAAAAAAAATAAAATAAAAAAATTTGAAATTGCAAACTTATGGAAAAAAACGATTAGCACATGTATTTGTTTTTATTTTATTTCTTTTGTTTTTATTCGTTCTTATTTGTTTTTCTATATTATTTAATCTGTGTTTTTGATTATATTTGTTTTAGAGTCACCATGCATAATTACGTACTTACAGTTTGGCCAAAATCACTACAAACTAGCCAATATATAGATAGAACAGGAGGGAGTATAAACCAATAGATTGAGAAATAGAATAAGTGTAATTCATATAAATGATTGTGTGATCATTTACTGCTGTGGATGACCACTGTGTTGCTTATACAAAATGCCTAGAGAGATATCAGCTATGCCTCACTGATGATGCCTAACAAGGCTGAAACGATCATCTGGGGTTGCTGTGTCTCTCGTGCAGAGAGAACTTGCTGGCATTTTGGATCTTAACTGCCCGTATGGGTGGGACCAGTCTGTTATGTTTCAGAGATGCTCTTTCTGTAATGGCACAATATGAGCTAAAACCAGATGGAGATCTGAGCGGGGACCCACCGAAGGGCAAGCTATTTCAGCTGCTGCCCGTTCTCAGTATTCTCTTGCGCCCTGTTTTTTGCTTATACAAAATGATTTGAATTGTTAAGGAATGAAATGAGGTGACTGAACAGACTGTAAAATTAAAATTTGTGACATTATATTACTTTATATATTAATTTGTAATAATGTAAAAAGTAACAAAAAAATAGAAACCATCACATTAAGCTAGTTTCAATAAATGCCTGTAGGATCAATACATTGTTCAAAATATCTTTATTTTTAGATTTCTTGGGAAGAAATCAAGTAGAGATCTGTGCGCTTCAAGAAACTCACTGAAAAAATCTGACAAAATCAGTATAAATTAAGAAACACACCCAATTATTGTAAGTGCTGCTCTAGAAGAGAGAAAAAAAAGAGTCATTGCTTTTATGTTTTCTTAAAATGTATATATTAAATATCAAGAATTAGATCAAGAGGAACAATTCATTATTTTAGTATATACCTGTAACGACACCCCCAGGCATAAAAGGGTTAAACCACCGTTTAGTAGATCTTCCCCTTCCAGAGACACAGGCACAGCTACTGCAGAACCCCAAACTCCCGAACAGGATACCAAGTAGCACTCCAAACTCCCGAACTGGAAACTCACGAATAGCTGCTAGCAGCTGAACAGGAAAAGCACCCAAGCGGCTTAGACTCCTGGCAATCAGTCTCTAACAGCATACAGTAAATCCCCCCAAGAATGAGACATAGCTCTGTGTTGAGGGTCAAGCAGTGAACAGGCAGAGCTGTGGGTTTATTGTTCTTATATACACATTAGTACCACCCACAGGGTTTTGGAAAACAACCAATAAAACGTACAATACACTCAGACACTCCCACACAAAATCCTCCCCTCTGCCTGTGATACAATTACCTTACACAATGGGTAATGTAATTATCACAAGCAGAAAAATACTTTTTTTCCACGTTATTCATAACAGACAGAGGCAAAACTCCATTGAACACATGGCAGCAAAAGACAATAAAATACATAAAAATATATAACTGTGCAGCGATTGCATAAAACATATACATTCAACATATCCCCAGATAGCTCAGATCTGAGAACACATTATTACTGAATGGCTCTCAGATCACATACATACGGTTCAATTGCCATGGAGCTAAAGTCTTTCCCATAGTCTTTCATTATACGATTGGGCTCCATGGCATAGCTATTTGGGGTATCACCGCTCAAACAGGGCAAGCACCAAATGACACGGCTTTCATGTCTTTGCAGGGGAAAATCAAGCGTTTCAACATGGGGCCATAGTCTAAAGGCAGCAGGCGAGCAACCAGGCTCCTCCAATGCACAGTGGTGAGATTGATCTCGTGATAATACCAAAATTTTGTGTTTATACTAGCCAGGAGAAAACCTGTGACACAGAAAATATTATAGAGATAAAATATCAATACAAACGTATATCCATAAAAATGAAGAACACAGGTTACCACAGGTAGCCTAAAAACAGAAAATGCAGAAAAACATAGTGTAAACCATTAAAGGACATGTAGAGATAAGAGATGGGGTTGGAATATCACTCACATGGCCCAGAGCCATCCCAGGCTCTATATAACAGGCTCTAGGGTGCCACAGATACCTAAATGTCTCAATATCCCCAGAATTAAACAACAAATGATGATGGATCTTCAGTATAAAATACTTTATTGTATAAAATAGAACAAGCAAAATATCACCTATTTTATCACTCGTCACATATTTAGTTACCCAAAGAGTAAAATAGCAAAGTGCCTGTGTTGTCAGCAGGCGCGTTTCGGCAAGATAACCTTCTTCCAGTGCTCCAGTATTATTTTAGTATGTGTAATAAATAACAAAATGTTCACACTAGTTAATATATATGCACCAAATAAGTCCCCAGCAATATTTATTGCAAGAATACTGAAGAAAATCAATCAGATTAAATAGGGAGGATATTAATTATGGGTGATTTTAATTGCATACTAGTTTTTTTCTAAAGACAGAAGAAACCAAAGCTAGAAAAAACAACAACTACTAAATAAATATTATCTCAGACATATGGAGAACATTACATCCTCCTGAGATTGATTTTACATGTTACTCTAGAACATTTAATCCTTTCTCTAGAATTGATCCTATATTCGGCAATGTGGCCATACTTAATCTGGTTAAAAAAAAAAAAATAGAATAGAAAAAGATATATAACATGGTCAGACCACAGCCCAATTATGTTAGATTAAAGATGCTTTTGATGTATTCCGTAAAGATTGGCGATTTAACAATCAAATAATTCATAAAAAAAAAAGAATTTAGAAGAGAATTCACTTTTTTTTTTTTTTTTTTTAAGAAAATAAAATAAAGGTATATCAGATATAAGAGTTTGGTATTCTTACAAAAATGTAGTTAGCGTAAACTTGAGCAGCATGACAGCTATTGCAACAACAAGAAAGAAAGCAGTCCCTTCTATAGCTATATCTAGCATTAACTGATTTTAAGAGGCAGAATAAAGATGTGCTCCCAAAAGAAACTGCAAGCAAGATTGTAGATCTAGAAATATGTGTAAATGATTATCAAATTAATAAAGCAGCTAGAACTCTAGAATGCATTCAACCCAAATGGTAACCAAAAAGGCATTAAGAAAACAGAAGCTCTAATGACTAATAAAGTAAAAAGAAATTAAGAAGTAAAAGAGTTATATCTAAAATCAAGGATAAAGATACATACTTGTTGGCCCCAGGACAAATAGGTAGATGCTTTTTAAGAGTTCTATAGAGATTTAAACAATTACCAATAGAGATGTTTAGGGAGAAGAGGAGATTAAGAAATTATTCACGATTAATTACATTTATAAATCAACCTATGTCAGAGGAAGAAGTAATACACAATTGATAAGCTTAAATTCAAAGCTTCTCCTGGTCCTGATGGTTTCACAAATACATTTTACAAATTGATGGAAGAAAAGTTAAAGGGAGAACTTACACAATGTTTTAACATTATAATAAAAACAAGGAGATTCCCCGTAGAATTATTGAGAGCAAGCAATGTTCAAATTCCAAAGGAGACAGAGATCCTGAGTTGATCAGTAATTATAGATCAATCTATCTGATGAACACGGATAAAAAAATATTTTCCTCTATTCTTGCTGAAAGATCAAAAATAGCTATATTAAATTTAATCACGAACGATCAGCTAGGCTTTATACCAGGCAGGTTGTTAGTTAATAACTTCATAAGAATAATAGATGTCTTTGATGAAACAGGGGTTAATGGAACTCCACTCATACTCCTATGAATAGATGCAGAAAAAGCATTTAATAGGGTAGGGTGGGTTTGAATGTTCACTACTTTGAAAGAATTTGGAATTACAGGCTCCATGTTACAAGCTATATCATCTCTCTTTAATTCCCCACAGGCTAAAGTTACATGATCAGGATTCACTTCACAGTGTTTAATATTACAATGGGATAAGACAAGGGTGCCCTTTCTCCCCATTGTTATATATGGGGATTGGAACCACTAGCCATTGCAATAAGACAGAATCGTGCATCTGTTTCTGCATCTATTCATAGGAGTATGAGTGGAGTTCCATTAACCCCATGTTTCACAGTGTTTCAATATTAAAATGGGATAAGACAAGGGTGCCCTTTCTCCCCATTGTTATATATGGTGATTGGAACTGCTAGCCATTGCAATAAGACAGAATCATGGAAGTCATGGTTATATACATCCCTCAGGTTAACTAAAACAGTTAAGCCATTACAACAAATAATTGAGGAATGCTCCATTCCATATAGAGATATTTTCAATTTGAGAATTAAAGGTTTAATTTTAACATATCTCTAAAGTAGTGGAGAGACAACAAGAGAGTTTACTCAACTCCTCAAGCTATAGGAAACTGTAAACATTTATTGGCAAAATATGTCAAAGTTTTATGTAACTTGAGACAATCTTACAGGAGCAATAAATAAGTTGGAAAAAGATTTAAAAATACACATCGAAGAAGAGGATTGGAAAAACTCTCTAAATAAATTATATAAGCATATCCACTGCTTAAATTTGACTGAAATATATTTTAAATTATTAAAAAGATGATACCTGACACCAAAACTCTGGATGAAAATATTCCCAGATATATCTGACATTTGTTGATATGTAACTTGAAGACAGGGAGCTTGATCTATATTTGTGACAGTGTGACAAATTATACAACAATATTCGAAATATATAATAAAACTAATTTATTAAATTAGAGAAATCAAACTGGAATGAGAGACTTTAAATTTAAAGTGGCCAAAAATGAGAAAAAAAGGCCTTAATGATAATTTTACACATTATAACTGCTGCTAAACTATTTATGGCACCTAATTGGAATATGGTTAAGTCCCAAGTGTCCAGAAAGTTGTCTTACAAGTTATATTGCAAATGGAAAAGTATATACTAAAAAAACTTAGAAAACACTCAGTTAGAAGACTGGGACACTTGGATAAAGAAGCTAGAATTATTAAAACAAATTACCTAAAGGCAGTTAAATTTCTATAGGGGTGAGAAGTGGGGGGAGGGATTCCGGTTATTATTATTTTCTTTTTCTTCATCCTTTCTCTCTTTTCTTTGCCTACCCAGATGTAAAATTAAATATGAGTACAAACAGATGACAAAACTGACACTATAAACAAGCAAATAATTTAGTACATAAATTAACATTGAACTAAATAGATACATGGACTCTCTCCAAACAAAAAGAAAAGAGGATTACAAATTATATATAAAAAAGTGCTCAACGGAGATTAATAAGATAAGGTAAAAAATAATAATAAAAAATTAAATAATTCAAATATATATATATATATATATATATTTGTGTTCGGGGCATTCTCATATGATATAGAATAAGATTATTGTAGCGATGTAGCTTTAGGAATAATCGGTTGAGGTGTGCCGAAACCGACGTATGCTGTAGGCCGGTAAAAAGTGGGCTTACATAGAGGAAATATGAACAATGGGAGTGGAGGGAGGGGCTATTCGTCTGACCCACAAAGGTAAGTAGGGAAAGGGGGGAGTCCCTTTTGTAGGTCTATAGCCCCTCCCACAACTTCAGACCATGCCTTCCAATATATATATATATATATATATATATATATTGTGCTCGGAATTTTTAATACGTAATGAAATGTAGAAGGAGAAGCAAAGTTGGTAGAGGTGTGCCGAAACCAACGTACGAGTAGGCCTGTAATAAAAGAGGGCCCACAAAGGTGAATTGTTAATATAGATAGGTGTAGGTGGGTGGGGACAAACAGCTTGCACGACAAAGGTAAGTAGGGGGGTAGGGTTTAAATAGGATCATAACTCCTCCCACAAATTCAGGCCAAGTGGCCTTCCAACTTGTGCTTGGAATTTCTAATACATAATGGAATGTAGAAGGAGAAGCAAAGTTGGTAGAGGTGTGCCGAAACCAACGTACGAGTAGCTCTGTAATAAAAGAGGGCAAAAGAGGATTCAAAGAAAACACACTTTATTGCAAGTTTATAGAGCTTGGGTACTCTGATTGAGGTATATATGTAACTGAGCTGAGGATTACCTGTGGCCCCATCACATAGTGATGTAGACTGGGGTGTAAGAGCTTGAAGCTGCTGATGCAGCGCTTTTGCGAAAAAGAGAGACCAGAGAAGGAAGCCATGATGTAGCTCACCTTAATGGAAGGTTTAGACGTGACGTAATGGATTAGGACTGATAATGTGCAGTTGAACTTGGATACGTAAAAGCGGAGTGACAGCATAGGAGGTATAAGTAAGATGCTTGACTTGTAGGTTTAGAGGAAGAGGCAAAAATTACCATAAGTTAACTGCAAAAGTCTTGAATCAAGCAAACTCTACTTGTGACATGGTACAATACACAAAGCCCTGGCGTGAGTGATAGAGTAGTCATGAAACTGCGTGAAGCGTGCGTACCTGTACGAGGTATAATTGTGTGCTTAGTCCAAGATTAGCTCATGGAATGGTGGTATCCTGGATGGTAGGTAGTGGGTCGTAGGGAGTGCCTGAAAGAAGACCTTAAATTGAGCGTGAAAGAGCGTCAGTGGCTGTGTTGTGGACACCAGGAATGTAAAAGCAGACTAAAAAGAGCTGAGAAGTTTCTGCCAGCCAAATCAGCCTGCGAATCAGCCAAAAAATGGTTAGTGAGGATGGACGCCCTTGTTAATGATGTTGAAGGCTGCGGACTTGCCAGTCCAACGATGACCCCATGTGAGGGTGGCCACCACAATGGGGTAGATCTCCGACAAAGTAGAAGTCTCTCTGCCGGACAAGGCATCCGTCACAGTGGCCAGGCATCCCTAACCAGTGGTTGCCTGGTGACAGAGAGACCCCGAGTGTTGTGAAAATGAGGCTGTGGTGGTGTGAACCCTGTTAGGTGTTTGTGAACCTGTTAAATCAACAACAAATTCATCCAGATAGTGGATGACTGATGGACACCTGAATATTTTTAGGAGCGGCCAGCAGAGGGTTTGTGCGAAGATGTTGAATACTTAGGGCGGCTCCTAGAGTCAAACGTAGGCCAGGTGCCATAATGAAGGGTGAATAGGTAGTAGATTAAAGGCATTGGCCAAGTCTGTCTTGCTCAACCAAGCCTCACAACCTGCTGAAGTGATAGTTTGCATGGCATCATCGATTTGCGCAGTGCAGTGAGAACTCCTTAGCAGGAATGAGGGAGTTGATGCTGGGAATGGATGTAGAGTGCGGTGCAGAAGGTCTATGATCAGATGTATTATAGAGTATTGTGAATGGCTACCTCGATGGTATTGGTACGCCAAGATGTGAAGTGTGAAGACTGGAAAGAGGCGATCGTGAAACCAGCATATGATTGCTGTGGACAGAAGGTGGTCCACCGTAAGTTGGTCAATGGATGCAGATAATAGGTTAGGGCATACAAGTGTACCTGTGGGAATGGCGATAAGGCCCGTGTGAAACCCCTGTGAGAAACCCAGCCCCAGAATCTACCAGATGCCTAACTGGGTGTAAATGCAGATTGTATTCTAGGATATCAATGTTAACCTTAGTTAGGCGTATCTTAGGTGACAAACAGTCTGTATATGTGGACTAGGTGTGGGCTCTGGAGCAGATGTGCAATACCCTGCATGTAGTGAAATAGCATACCCCAGCATTAAAGACAGACCAGCGAAGGAAGCCATGATGTAGCTCACCTTAATGGAAGGCTAAGACGTGAAGTAATGGATTAGGACTGATAGTGTGTAGTTGACCTTGGATACATAAAAGCGGAGTAAGATGCTTGACTTGTAGGTTTAGAGGAAGAGGCAAAAATTACCATAGTTTAACTGAGCCTTCCCCAGAAATGAAATGGTCAGCCCAGTTTGTCTCTCTGCCCATCTCGCTGTCTAGCGCGTGTGGTGAATGAGTGATGAGAAGTGGAAGTGGCTGACTCTATGTGAGAGGTAATGACAAACAGAGGAATGGAAAGCTTTGTTTAGTCGTCGGATTTAGGACTACAGAAATGTCACCATGAATATAACCTTTGTACTGTAGGGTGTCTTGGGAAGTTAAGTAGTGATGTTAGTTTAACGTCCTTTGCATCGAGAATTTCCTTCTCCATGGAAATTGGAACAGAGTGGGCCGGTGAGACGTATGGAGTAGTGATAGTGGGTGATGGGAGGCGGGGAGGGAAATGAGGGGTAAGCCAGACTGTATGACCGAGATCGCCAGGGGAAGGATGAAATAGTCAAACGTAAGTTTGTTCAGTGCGGTTGGCAGTTAGCTTATATGAAAATACAAACAAAAGGATTGTGTACTCTGCGGTCGGCTGTTAGCCGCACGAATGCAGAAGTACACGAACAGTGTAAGAGCACGAACGGGTAAGTAATGAAGGGAGTCTATCCCCACGTTTTTAGGCCCAAACATAGGAAATAGCCTCATGAGTATCCAACTATATGTATTGAGGCATGTCTGCCTAGTACACCCCACAGGGCAAACTTCATCTATATTATATCTTCAAATCAATATGTTTGACACATACAGCTTTATTTACAAAAGTGGGAATTGTTGGGAATTGAAAGTGAATTTCAAATTTAAGGGCAAAATAGCAGAACTGGCAACATTCTTCAAGTATGCTTCCAGTTTTTCTATTATGGTCTGCAATTCATTTCTAACAATTCTCAGTTTAGTAAATAACCGTGCTAAATAAAATGTTATCACTTACACAACGTGTATTCTATTAGACACATTTTACAAGAGACAGGCGCACTTTAAGGTTTAATTAGGAAAAAATATAGAAACCATAAGAGCTTGTGACAAAACCCACTATTTTGCCTATTGCATAGTTACATAGTTGCATAGCTGAAAAGAGACTTGCGTCCATCAAGTTCAGCCTTCCTCACATTAGTTTTTTGCTGTTGATCCAAAAGAAGGCAAAAAAAAAACCCAGTTTGAAGCACAATTTTGCAACAAGCTAGGAAAAAATTCCTTCTTGACCCCAGAATGGCAGCCAGATTTATCCTTGGATCAAGCAGTTATTACCCTACATTGAAAGATTATATCCTTGAATATTCAGTTTTTGCAAGTATGCATCTAGTAGCTGTTTGAACATCTGTATGGACTCTGATAAAACCACTTCTTCAGGCAGAGAATTCCACATTCTGATTGTTCTTACAGTAAAAAAACCTTTCCTTTGCCTTAGACGAAATCTTCTTTCTTCCAGTCTAAACGCATGGCCTCGTGTCCTATGTAAAGTCCGGTTTGTGAATAGATTTACACACAATGGTTTGCATTGGCCCCAAATATATTTGTATAATGTTATCATATCCCCTCTCAGGCGACGTTTTTCTAAACTAAATAGGTTTAAATTTTCTTCATAGCTGATATGTTCCATTCCTTTTATTAATTTTGTAGCCCGCCTCTGCACTTTTTCTAGTGCCATAATATCCTTCTTTAGAACAGGTGCCAAAAATTGCACAGCATATTCAATATGTGGTCTTACCAGTGATTTATAAAGAGGCAAAATGATATTCTCGTCCCGAGAATGAATGCCCTTTTTCATGCATGACAATACCTTACTGGCCTTGGCAACTGCTGATTGACATTGCACATTGTTGCATAGTTTGTTGTCTATGTCTAATATATCCTCCTCCTATGAGCAATACTAGGTTATCGAACTCCATTCATGTTTCCCCATTCGGGAACTACCCACTTCCGAACACAGACCACACCTGACTCATTAAACATCAACGAAAACCACAGAATTAAGTGCTCTCTCTGTGTGGCCATCTTGTCGCACGAACATAGGCAGCTGGACCTGGTCGTGTCTGGAACTACAAGTCGGACATTCAACCGCACAAACACCGGTGAAAGTATATAAACGCCTGCTTCTTTCCACGACAAGCCAGGATAGCACTGTTCGGTAGGTTTGTTCGGACGAACAAGGCAAACAAACGCTACCTATGAGCCAGGGGAACTGTTAGTATTTGTTTGGTTTGGAACTCCCGAAATTGACAGACCACTAAAACTCCAGCCAAGGGTTTGAGAGACACCAGGTACAGCCACACATGATGCATCTGGTACAGCCACGCATGATGCATCTGTCCCAACATACAAGTTGCCTGTAGTCCAGGTCCATATTGACTGGGGTACCAGAGCTAAATCCCTGGAAGAGGGGATTTTGAGAGAAGTACTACTGGAAATGACTTAGGGTGTTTAACCTCAAGGTTCGTTCCATCAAACCTGGAGAGAGCACTACCCATAACCACCCAGCTGCATGCTTGAGAGATGAACTCCTCACACTCTCAGGAAAACCAGGTAAGAACCAATACCCCGACCCGGGCCATAGACCCTGCTCCATATTAGGGCACCCCACAAGACTTTGCGAAAGAGCAGAGGGAGGTGGGCAGACACCCCACAGGGGGACCTAGATCAGGACTGGTTCCAATGGGAGAAAGGACTAGTGGAACCAGAGGAACCGGGGTAGGAGCGGGCAAAGTACCCAAGAGACAGTTAGTTAGTATTACCCCAGAAATACCATGCTGAATTACTAAGCATCAGCCACAATATACCCATAGCAGGCCACATAAGGAAGAGGAAGGACCAGTTGACCTGGCATTCTTTTGGCCTGGAGATGAGCATCAACTAATAGGAACGAGGTGTGATCACCCTAGGGCTAAACTCAGACCACTCCCCATAGTAGAAGAACCCTTATACCGGGTAGTGGTAGATCTGGTAGGACCCCTAGGTAAGCCTAGTCCCTCGAGGAAGAAGTATATTCTTACTGTGGTGGACTACGCTACTCAGGGCCCTGAAGCCGTGGCCCTTTCCAACATCCATACAGAAACCATAGCAGAAGCCTACTTTACTCGGGTAGGATTTTCCAGGGAAATCGTATTCGATCAGGGGACCTAGTTCACAGCAACCATTACTCACTAGCTCTGGCAGAGCTGCAGGGTGAAATCCATATTTAGCTCTTCTTATCACCCTCAGACAAACAAACTCTGAATGATTCAGTGGCACCCTTAACCCCTTAAGGACCAAACTTCTGGAATAAAAGGGAATCATGACATGTCACACATGTCATGTGTCCTTAAGGTGTTAAAAAGATGCTACGAACTTTCACAGAGTCCTGTCAAACTGGGAAAAGTTTCTTGCCCATTTATTGTTCACGTACAAGAAATTGCCCCAGGATTCAACCAGATTCTCCCCCTTTGAATTATTGCATGGGCGGCGAGTTCAGGGACCCCTGGACCTTGTACGAGAGCATTGGGAGGGAGTTATGGGAGAAGCAGATACTCCTATAGTACCCTATGTTCTGGAGCTATGGGACCGACAGCAAGCTCTAACTGAGTTTGTGCGAGAGAACATATGGGTGGCCCAGCAGCTCCAAAAATGTTGGTATGACCGGGGGGCTAGGAATCACATTCTAGAACATGGGCAAAAAGACCCACTAAAGCAGATAGGCTACAAGCAGCCTGGCAGGGTCCCTTCAGGGTAGTAGAGAGGATAAGCAACACCAGCTATATAGTGGTGAAATGTTTGGATGAGAGGATCAGAAGGTCTTTCATGTGAACATGCTTAAGCCTTATCTAAAAAGGACAGAAGAGGTAGCATCAGTTTGCGCCCTTGCCTTCAAGGAAAGTGAAGGTCTTCCCTCACCCGATATGCTCCCCGCCACCCAAGTTAGAGTAGAGCAAGTCAGTCTAGTGACTGACTTAAGCTCCTCTGAGAGACAGCAAGCCTCCCAACTGCTAGGGGAATATCATGAAATGTTTTCTGCCATACCAGGGTACAAAACGTCGGTGATACACTGAGTGGAAACCCCAATACCTCTCCTTCAGCAACCGTATCACATCCCTAAAGATGTTAGGGAGAGCATGCACAAAGAAATTTAGAACATACTAGAATTAGGGGTAATAGAACCCTCCCAGAGTCCTTGGGCTTCCCGGTGATTTTGGTGCCTAAACGGGACGGTACGACTAGCTTCTGCATTGACTAGCACAAACGCAATGAATGGTCGGTTACCAACGCCTACCCTATGCCCAAAGTAGATGAGCTATTAGACCAGATGACCGGAGATGGCAGGAGAGAAGTACTTGACCACTATAGACTTGTGCAAAGGGTATTGGCAAATCCCCTTGGAGCCTGATGCTATTCCTAAGTCACCAGAGTGTGAGGACTCCTTCCAGAAGCTGAAAATGGCACTGAGCGAGGAACATGTATTAGCTGCACCTGACCACACTAAAATATTTCTCATTCATACAGATGCCTCAGTGTTTGGACTGGGAGCAGTATTAAGCCAGGTTGAAGACAATGGCATGGAGCACCAGTTGGCCTGAGTACAAATGGTTACCCTGGGAAGTCAGCTATGCCACCGTAGAGAAGGAGTGCCTAGCCCTAGTTTGGGCACTAAAGAAATTACAGCCTTACTTGTATCATCATCAAGACTGACCACAACCCCCTAATTTGTCTCAGCCGAGTGTCTGGAGACAACCCCAGGCTGTTGAGATGGAGCCTGGCACTGCAACCATACAACTTTACAATGCAATACCGGTCAGGATTGCAGAATGCCAATGCTGATGGGTTGTCTAGACATAACGATTACTTGTCCAGCTATCCCCAAGCCAACCCATTAGGCGCGTATGCCATCCCATGGAACTGGGGGTGAGCAATGTGACAAAACCCACTTTTCCTGTGTCCAAGATATCCTCTTCCTATGTGCAATACTAGTTTATCGAACCGCAGAATAAAGTGCTCTCTCTGTGTGGCCATCGTTTGTATAACTGAACATCACGTGCTGGAGAAAACAGCTGCCATCTTGTCTCACTAACGCAGGAAGCGGCACCTAGTCGTTGAGTGTCTGGAACTATAAGTAAGACACTCGACCGCATGAAGTATACGAATGTCTGCTTCTTTCCCCGATTAGCCAGGAAAGTGCAGTTTGGTAGGTTTGTTCACATGAAATGCTACCTTTGAGCCAGGGGAACCATTCGTCTTTTTGTTCAGTTTGGAACTCCCGAAATTGACTGACCGCTACCACTGAAACTCTGGAACTGATTTGGGCAGAAGTCTCAGGAGGGGTAAGTCAAAACTTTACCCCGGTGGCGATTCAGCTGTGTTCATGGGAGCGCTATTTGGACAACTTGGGCGCTCAGATCCAAGCTATCCAGAGATATAATATTTGTGTGCGTTTCTTTATGTTTTATAAGTATTAATGTTTTGATATTTTATGTTTTTGTGCCGAGTCACTCTGACACAGAAATTTGTAGACATTTTGTGGGAGTATTCTGGGCGTGTTTTACTGCATCCTTGTTTGTATATAAGTGGGCCAGTTGGCCATATCAAAAACATTAGTTTCTACACTTCATCATGTCTAGGCTGATGTTTGGGGAACTTGGAGCTATAATCACTATTTCACTTGGGACTCGGGAGATTTATAACGGATATACTCATCCGGAGTATAGGCGATCTGTTACAGAGTTACCTAACTTGTCTCTAGCAAATGTTATTCACTGAACAGATGCCAATACCATTAAAGCACAGAGTGAAGAACGGGCTTTGTCAAAAGTTTAGTACTTTACCTTTTCTAAGACTGAGCGAGCAAACGTGATTGGATTTGAAATATTTCTGATGCAAGAAACAGCACCTACAGCAAGATTTTTCCCATCCATTATGATTGCATCAAGCTCTACGTTACCATCAGCATTCAGTACTGCACCATGACCTAAATGAAAAAAGTCAGTTTGTAACAGAAGCAAACATATATGTCCTAAGGCTTTATGAATAAATATGATAAACTATTTTAAAACAATTTACTACAACTGGTAGCTTTTGCACTACATTCTCATAAAAAAATATTTATTTTTATTGTCATAAGCTTTTAAGTAAATAAAATGCTTCTGGCAACTAAAAAATATAATTGGTTTTATTCAGTCATAAGGCTTTTATCGTCTTTCTTTTAAGTGTGAAAGACTGCAATTCAGTGCTTACGATGTCTGAATTTATTGACTGATATACCGGTACTTCATTCTTAAGGTAATTATATAGCACTAAGGATGCAATAGCTTATGCTATCTAAGAAAACCCAAATATTACTACCATAGCTAATGTTGTTGATATTTTTTTTTAATATAGTAATAGATGTCTTCTTATCATTGCCATATTTTAGGCTGCTACCATTTTATATTCATTGTTGCAATACAGTGCTTTTTACTTACCGGTACTTAAACACTACTAAATATATTTTAAATCTCACTCCACTCAACCCTAGTGCAGTCACTGTTTGCATGAAGGTAAAACCTTTAATTGTATTGTAGTTTTGTTATACCAAAACTCTTTTTTTATTTCATATTGTCAATTTTTCAAAGGACCATCAGCCTACTAATATTAATTTTCATAATATTTTAGGAGGCCTGTTAGCTAAATGTATCTACCTCCTTTTTATATGAATTATGTGTTAAATTTAACAGCACAATCTACTGAGATAGCGGATTCCATATGTTTATTTTCCTTACTTTAAAGAATCCTTTCTGTTGCAGCAGATTCTAGCTCCTGTCCATACACTTTAACCCCTTAAGGACAGAGGGCAGCATAGAACGTCCCCACCGTCCTATGTACTTACCCGGTCGCCGGTGATCCCACTCCGGCGATCGCGGTGTGGGGGCTCTCCTGGAATGCAAGGGAGTCCCCCTGCTTCCAATCCGGCCCTCCTGGGCCATGTGATCGCGAGGTCCTTGTGAGGACCTCACGATCACATGGACAGCATAACTGTCCACAGCATTGCCAGCAGGGGGACGGTTTAAATAAATAAAAGTAAAAGTTAATAATTTTTTTTTTTATATATATATATGATCTAAGTATATATATATATATATATATATATATATATATATATATACACACACACACACACACACACACACACACACACATTTACATATACACACATATACACTAATTGTATTTTAATATATATATATAAATTTAAAATACACGTAGAATGATATTGATTAAATATATATAATTGTAATTATATATATATATATTTATATATAATATAATAAAATATGTATATACGTTAAAAAATTAAAAAATTTAAAATAAATAATTAAACTATATATATATGTGTGTAATTTCGTTCTAACTGTATTTTGATATTAATATATATATTGATATCAAAATACACATAGAACGAAATACATATATCTGTAAACATAAGTATATACGTATATATCTTGTATTAATTCTACGTATATATTTATGTAATACTGTTGCATAATTTGGTCATTTTATTAATTACAATTTGCGGGACCTGCCTAACAACTCAGGCCGAAAGTATAGGGCAGTGATGGCGAACCTTTTTGAGCCCGAGTGCCCAAACCGCAATACATGCCAACTTTTTTTTTCCTTAAAGTGCCAACACGGCAATTAAACCTCAATACTGAGGTTTAAGTTTAGAAAAAAACAACTCGTACTGTTGTCCGAACTAATTAACAACTTTTGTTTTAAAAGAACACAACAGCAGAGAGTTCAATAATACAAATTTTAAATAATGATATAAATAGATCAAATTAAGCTTATATTTATTAGTATCTCCAACAAATGCAATACATACACACAGAGACTGCTGAATACATACACACAGTCTGCTGAATATACACACACAAGACTGCTGAATACAGAGACTGCTGAATACACACACACACAGTCTGCTGAATACACATACAGACAGACTGCTGAGTACACACACAGAGACTGCTGAGTACACATACACAGACTGCTGAATACATACACACAGTCCGCTGAGTACACACACACAGACTGCTGAATACACACACACACACACACACACACAGACTGCTGAATACACACACACACACACACACACACACAGAGACTGCTGAATACACACACACACACACACACACAGACTGCTGAATACACACACATACTGCATTGAGGGGTGTAGTTTAAGGGGCATTGAGGGTGCTGTGTGTGTCTGAGGGTTTCTGTGTGTGCTGTGTGTGTGTGAGGGGTGCTGTGTGTGTGTATGAGGGGTGCTGTGTGTGTGTATGAGGGGTGCTGTGTGTGTGTATGAGGGGTGTGTTTGAGGGGTGGTGTGTGTGTGTGTGTGTGTGTGTGTGAGGGGTGGTGTGTGTGTGTGAGGGGTGCTGTGTGTATGAGTGGTGGTGTGTGTGTTAGACAGGGGTGCTGTGCTGTGTGGGGGGTACGGCTGCTGTGCAAGGGTAGGGGTGCTGTGCTGTGGGGAGTAGGGGTGCTATGTGGGGGGTAGGGCTGCTGTGTGTGGGGGGTACTGTGTGGTGGGTAGGGGTACTGTGTGGGGGGGTAGGGGTACTGTGTGGGGGGGGGGTAGGGGTACTGTGTGTGTGGGGGGTAGGGGTACTGTGTGTGTGGGGGGTAGGGGTACTGTGTGTGGGGGTAGGGGTACTGTGTGGGGGGTAGGGGTACTGTGTGGGGGGTAGGGATACTGTGTGGGGGGTAGGGATACTGTGTGGGGGGTAGGGATACTGTGTGGGGGTAGGGGTACTTTGTGGGGGGTAGGGGTACTGTGTGGGGGGTAGGGGTACTGTGTGTGTGGGGGGGTAGGGGTACTGTGTGTGTGGGGGGGTAGGGGTACTGTGTGTGTGGGGGGGTACTGTGTGGGGGGTAGGGGTACTGTGTGGGGGGTAGGGGTACTGTGTGTGGGGGGGTAGGGGTGCTGTGTGGGGGGGTTGGGGTGCTGTGTGGGGTGGTAGGGGTGCTGTGTGGGGGGGGGTTGGGGTGCTGTATGGCGGGTAGGGGTGCTGTATGGGGGGTAGGGGTGCTGTGTGGGGGGGATAGGGGTACTGTGTGTGGGGGTTAGGGGTACTCTGTGGGGGGTAGGGGTGCTGTGTGGGGGGTAGGGGTGCTGTATGGGGGGTAGGGGTGCTGTATGGGGGGGTAGGGGCGCTGTGTGTGGGGGGGTAGGAGTACTGTGTGTAGGGGGGTAGGGGTACTGTGTGTGGGGGGTAGGGGTACTCTGTGGGGGGGTAGGGGTGCTGTATGGGGGGTAGGGGTGCTGTATGGGGGGGTAGGGGGGTATTTAAGTAATAAAAAAATAAAATAAAATAAAAAGTATATTAAATTAGTCCCCCCCCCCTTCCTCCTTCTTACCTCTAATGAAGGAAGGGGGGGACACAGCCATCCCTGGTGGTCCGGTGGTGGCAAGCAGTCTTCCGGGTTGGGAGGCAGGAGAGGGATCTTTGCAGCAGCTCCCCTGTCCTCCCGCGCGATGCTGTGTAGAGCGTTGCCATGGTAACGCGCGGCAACGCTCCACACAGCTTCCTCGCGGGAGGACAGGGGAGCTGCTGCAAAGATCCCTCCCCTGCCTCCCGACCCGGAAGCAGAGTAGGCGCCTGCCTTTTCGGGCAGGCAGGCGCCTACTCTGCATTATTGGCGAACCTATGGCCACATGCCCACCGAAAGGGCCCGGCGTGCCACCACGCGTGCCATAGGTTCGCCATCACTGGTATAGGGAATGCAATTTGCTAGCACTATATTTAACCCTATAACTTTCCAAGAAACCATAAAACCTGTACATGGGGTATACTGTTTTACTAAGGAGACGTCGCTGAACACAAATATTAGTTTTTCAAAACAGTAAAATGTATTACTGATATCGTCAGTGAAAGTGACTTTTTGCATTTTTCACACACAAACGGCACTAACACGGACGATATTAATGTAA
The DNA here is from genome assembly GCF_036172605.1 of Pelobates fuscus. Lineage (NCBI taxonomy): Eukaryota > Metazoa > Chordata > Amphibia > Anura > Pelobatidae > Pelobates > Pelobates fuscus. The sequence goes on along the minus strand of NC_086318.1, from coordinate 172,410,987 downwards.
TTCTTTTTAATGGTTTGAAACACAAATATTTATGTTCAACGAAGTCTCCCAAGTATAACAATACCCCTCATGTACAGGTTTTAAGGTGTTTTAAAAAGTTATAGAGTCAAATATAAGGCGGCTTGTGTTTCAGTTTTTTCACATTGAAATTCGCCAGATCGGTTACATTGCCTTTGAGACCGTATAATAGCCCAGGAATGAAAATTACCCCCATGACGGCATACCATTTTTAGTACCCAATTAGTCACAAACACTGGCCAAAATTGGCGTTACAATTAGTTTTTTTGCATTTTTCACACACAAACAAATATTAACGCTAACTTTGGCTAATGCTTGTGACCAAGTGGCTACTAAAAAAGATTGGACATACCCCATTTGCAATACCTTGGGTTGTCTACTATTGCAAATGGTATGCCTACATGGGGGTAATTCTCATTCCTGGGCTACCATACGGTCTCAAAGGCAACGTAACCAATCTGGCGAATTTCAATGTGAAAAAACTGAAAAATTTAACATGCTATATTTGACCCTGTAACTTCCCAAAACACCATACAAACCTGTACATAAGGGATACTGTTTTACACGTGAGACATTGCTGAATACAAATATGTGTATTTTATTGCAGTAAAAGCAAAGTGTATTATGACATTCACAGATAAAATGTCACGTAGAACTAAAAAAAAATTATCTTATTTTCTCCCATTTTTTTATATTTTAATCATATTGAATTATGTTTCATAGCTAAATATTTGATGTTAAATGAAAGCCATGTTTCCCCTGAATAAAATGATATATAATAAGTGTGGATGCACATAATATGAAAGAGGTGAATTACGGTTGAACAGACATATAGTCAAATTCTAGGTTGTGTTTATGTTTTGTTTTGATCGCAACGTGTACATTTGGCTAATATTTGGCTTGATCGCAACGTGTACATTTGGCTAATGCTAATAAACAGGTAATTGGTGTAAATGTGTTTGTGTTATCGAATACTATTAAACATTCGGCTTTTTGCATTCCACTTATTCATTTTTACATAAGTTCATAAAGGTCTGCCTATCAAGTGAGAGAAAAAAAAAAAAAGTTGACAGACCAAGTTGGACTAGGCTCAGAAACCTGATACAGGTAGGATGGCCAAATTGGAGATTTTACTAAGGCTCAGAGAGAGACATTGTGCAAGGACTAGGACAGGTATCCAAGGATTACCATGACCTCGTCTTCCAAGATGTTAACATTAGTAAATATATGAAAAGAAAAAAATAAATAAACCAAGTCATGGGTCAAAACACAAATCTGTACCTGCATCGAATGCTTTGTCGTCTTCCAGAACACGCACTGCTGCCTCTACAGCGTGCATGCTGCTTCCACCCTGTGCAAGTATGGAAAAACCACAGCATGCTGCACTTTTTACACCATTTGTGCTACTTTCTGCAAGATAATCTGGTATTGCCCATGCCCCTCCATGGACCACAATCACTGGTTTACGGTCCATTTATTGGATTGAATCTATAAAATAAACAAACATATGGTTGCTGAATTAATTAAGACACACTTTCATACTATAGCCTCAATGTTAATGTTTTTGGTTAACCTTGTCAAATAATTTTATATTCTTGAATACACTTTTAAAGTGCCTTAATATTTTGAAAAATGTATTAATTTGATATTTTATATATTGATATAGTTATTGATATTGTTTTATATTTTATATATATATATATATATATATATATATATATTTTATTTTTTTATTTTACAAATTTGATAACATTATTTTAAAGGTTAATCCAAAAATAATAAATCATTTGAAAAGCTGATCCAAATATATTAAATTGAGGCCTATAACAGGCAGTTATACAATGATATATTCAATCAAATTCTTTTTACCGGTATACTGTATTGTCTTTTTGCAATTCTCCTTCAGTACTTGACATTTTATTTACAAATATGCAGTTTTAGATATATTTTATGATGTGAATAGAATTTGTTTTTGCATTACATACTTAGTATAATTGAATAAATATTGATCTATTTCTTTATTTCTATCTATCTGGTGTAACATTTATGAGAGATCATTTCACTGCTCCTCCCCTGGCTGATTATAGCACTATAAACACGTGACATAACCACTGACAAAGAGACACATCTGTTTGATATTAAATTATACTACAGAATACATTAGTTGTTATATGGTTGTGACATTTTATTTCTTATTTTCTTGGTTGATTCACTAGGCTAAATAATGGATTTGAACCAAGCCATTAGTAGATAAAATAATTACTACCCATTACTACCTATTAAATAAAACATAAACACAAACCATGAGAATTAAAAATCTACAAAGCTAGTCTACAAATACCTTAAGGTATATTTTTTCAAGAATGAATCCCAGAACACGACATCATACATTTTCTTTAATTTTTGAAAAATATTTTTTCCAAGAAATAAATCACATAGATGGTATGATACAAATTTTTTTTTTTTTTTTTTTAACTACTACATTTTCAGGCATTCATACAAACCATGGATGAAATTACATTATGCCAAATGATATTTAAACATGGAGCTCACAAAAAATAATGTCTTAAAATAAATGCAGGTCTACCGATTAAGCAGTTTATTAGAACAAGAAAAGAAGCAACGTTTCAGCCTACACAGAGGATTTTGTCAAGCTATCACTTAAGTGCACAAAGTCCTAATAAATAGGATACACAATACACGTATAACCCAATCATATTAGAAAATAAAAATCAATCAGTTAAACATTATCAGAAATTAAATTACCTACCACCTAAAATTTCTACTCCAGAATCTGAGAAAATGACAAAAATTACTAAAATTATATGGAGTAGATTTTTACATACCTCATTACTACTGGTATTCATAGTAACTAAGCCTGCCTTGTACAGGCAAGCATAGTAAATAGGATAATCCCCGGGGGGTGTAGTGCTAGCCTTCCGGAACCGGGTCTTCTAATAAGGTTATGTAGTAACTATTCCCAAAATAGCCGGTCACAACCATAGAGCAACCCGGTCGCAAGAGTAAAGACTGGAGCAGAACAAGACACCATGGGTGAGGACACACGCAATGCTGATGGAATCTGGCAAAGCTCAAAAGAAATTTAGTGTAAAACTACCTGGGATAGTGTGCAAGACAAAGAATGGTATGGCGTCTATGGAAACAGCAAAGGGACCAATTAAACGTTCAGTCAAACCTTATATTTATTTATTTATAAAATATTTTACCAGGATAATTATCCTATATAATTATTTAACACTATGATTACCGAATCTCTATCATGTCTAAAATTCAAACATTCAGATTCTGGATAACGAAGCTCAGTAGCAGATCATATCAATAAACAATTATTATAATAACTGCATAATTTTTTTCTGAATTGATTTCACTAGGGTTTGCCAGCACAAGACCTGGAGCACTTTGATCTATATATAAGAGTGTGTTATCCTCTTCCAGTGTGGATTAAAATAAATATTTATAAGAGGCCCCACATTTTTTTCAGATGCTGTAATAGGTATACATGGATCTGACATATGATTCTGCCAGCAACAGTACATGTGAAACAGAGGTGGCAAAAGAACATAGAAAAGGAATTTAATTTATGATTGGCTTAGCATAGATTCTTTTATCGTTCCAGTATATTTGCACATTATTCTATGCAAATTGAACTGAAGGTGAGAGAGGCACAATAAGCTTTGTCATAGTTCAGGAAATATATTAACATCTTTCTTATAATATAATTTCATCTTTCACCCAGTTCATTAGATTGTAGGAGTTACACAAGTATTAAATGTCATTATACCTTGAGTAATTTGCATTTAACATTCCCAAAATTAGATATATATTCTGATCTCTTGTCAGATGCTATTTTGTCAGGTAAACTATGGTAAACACTATTTCAATAAGAAAAATCACAAGGCACTTTTAAAATACAGTTTAAACCAGCTTTTTGTGAAATAAACCAAATCTCCCACAAGTACTGAGACTTTGGAGATCTTACAGAGACTTTGGAGTTGAATATCAGCCACAAGAGTTCATATGAGAACATTGCATTTAATGGTTTCCTATGTATAGCTTTTAGATATGTGCACGGTGCTTGCAGTGCATGCTCCTCAGTTTCCTCTGTGAGGAGCATTGGATTGGTCATCAGCTCAAAGCCAGAAGAAATCATGTGACATGAAGCAGCTGCCAGCAGCCATGGTAAAAAACGATAAGTAAAACTTTTTATTGATTCTTAGCACAACAGAGAGGACCTAAAACCAACCTGCAAATAGGGCACTCTAGCACTTGGATTCCTAACGCTAAAGTGTTCCTTTAAGAGCTAATGATGAATGCATGTGTATGGCAGGATAAATGGCTTTAAAACCATGCCAATGGATTGTTGCAGCCACTTTGTGATCAAGGCATGCATTTTCGACAAACTTTTAAAGAGGAAAGTTCATGATCACCTCTATTGATTGCTAAATTGTATATTTGATCTCTACTTATTACGGTCTTGCTTTTCTAATTATCACAAACTGGTTTGCTTTCTTCTTTGTTTAATTTGTACATGCTCAAAAATAATCCTAAGTGTTTGTATACATGTGAGGTGTTGTGTAGTAATGTATAGCACAAAGTACTACATACTGGCACCAATAAAATTTGTATAATTGCACACTACTGATGAATGTGCATTCATCCTAAAGTATATAATGTTAATATGTGTCTTGGGGTTCTCTGAATATATTTGTCAAACACTTTAATTTTGTCTGAAGATACATATATATCTAACATGATATATCGTGAAAAAAGTCCTGGTATATGGACTGAAACGTTGATGATTGTACAAGTGTGATTTAACACAATAAAGAATATTGACACTTATTACGAAGCCCTCTGGAGTGCAGTGATATGTTAAAAGCTGGAAGATGCACCGAGACAAGAACAAGATGGAAGAGTGAGTGACGGGCCCACGGCAAATAAATGTGTTTTATCTGGACCAGTCTGCTGGAGATGGCTTCCTTATTTTTGTCGTGGAGGAGGTCGATCTGCTAAGCTGTACGGTGGTCGCTTCAGGTGTTCTCTTGTGATGCTTGGTTCCTGTTTCGTAGTAGTGTTCCTTTTCTGGTGGTTCCTATGCAGGAGGCCCTTCGTCTGGCAGGGGATCCTTGCCTTTGTGGAAGTCAAGAGGACTTCATTGCAGGATCCGCTCGCCATTCCTGGTCTCTACCTTGGAGCTGTTTGGGGCATCTGGAATTCGCTACTTAAGAGGGGCGTTAGGTCACAACCTACTCTGATTCTGTTTCCTGGTAATGCTTCTGTTTTTGAGTGGACCTTCTTTCGTTGCTGGTGGTTCCTATGCAGGAGGCCTTTCCAGTGGGGGATCCTTGCCTCCGTAGAAGTCAAGAGGACTTCGTTGCAGGATCCGCTCACCTGGTCTCTGCCTGGGAGCTATTTGGAGCGTCCGGAGTTCGCTCCTTAAGAGGGGCGTTATGTCACGTCCTGCTCTGTTCTGTGGAGATGTCTGGCCCTGGCTTCTGGTATCCAGTACTCTTGTTACAATTCTTGTTTAGTTTTCCTTGTTTTTTTTGTTTTCTATTTTATGTCTGGTTTTCTTTATGCTGGGATTTCTGGGTTCATTCCTGTAATCCATCCCTGGGATTCCCAGTCTCCAGGTTTCATTTAAATGTTTGTTTTATGTTGCCACACCCATTTGTTTTCCATCATTAATTCTGTTTCAGTGTTCCTGCAGGCAGCTCCTCAAGGCTTCTGCCCTTTCTTGCAGGTAAGTGCTATATATGTCTTCTTAGGATGTTTTAGCATACATTAGGCAGTGTAGGACCTGCCAGATATGGGGTACATTGGCGTTGTTGGCAGGCTTATGCAATGTATGATCATATAGTGTGACTAAATCCCCATGATTTTCATATGTAGTTATTTCTCCTCTTGTTTTGCCTATGTTATCTTGTCTTGTTTTAGTTTGTATACCCAGTCCATGTACAGTCCTGTCCAGTCTTGCCCAAGTTCATGTTTTCCTCATGTCTTGTGTATATGTTCTGGGTTTAGCTTACTATCCTTCTCTGGTTCTGGGTTCTATTAGTTCTGTCTTGTTTTCATGTTTGGTGCCTATCTCTAGTCTTTCCTTGTTTCTAGTACTGGATACAATCTTGCTGCAGAGCCTCCCTATTCAGCTCCTGGGAGGTCTGCTAATTTCCATGCTCCTAGTTCCTGGTATCCGCTGAAGCTGATTCAGGGTCTTGGTATGTGGCTGCACAAACGCTGGTGCTCAACACCAGGGGGCGTGCGGTTACCCTGCACCAGACCCTGCTAATCCACCTCCACACTGAAGACTCCCACTTATCATCAGGCATTATGGGTCCCGGTCCATGCTCCGCCGCCTGGACACTGTCTGGGTTCCGGGCACCGGACCGCCACCCTGACACTTTCCCACTTACCATTTTCCAAGAAAACAAAATAGATTTCCAATAAACACAATTGTTCTCTCTCCTTCAGCTATCCTAGCTGGCTTTTTCTCCCTCTCTCCGCCGCAGGCTGATCTCTTCTTTTAAAGGCCAGCCTGCTAATTGACCTGCTACAGGTGAGTGTCAATTAGTTCACATCTCTGGAACTCTTACGTGAAATCCAAGTTCTGGTCTGTTACAGAGCAACTAGTGCTGTTGGAGCACTGGCCCACCCTGCTCTACAAATGCTCTGCCTCAGGGACCCATACCGTGTTTAACATCTCTCCCTGGGACATTTTACTGAAAATCCTCTGGCTGCTGTTTAGCAAAGCATATATATATATTTTTATATATTTTCCTTCAACCACTATTCCACATTTTTACTCAAAAAATATATCTATCTATATATATATATACATAGGGACTTCAAAAAAGTATGGTGAAAAAATAACTTAGCTTTTATCTCTATCTATATAAAAAAATGAAACATTTATATTTTAATTATATATGTATATTGCTGTAGTATTTTTACATAAGTAATTGATTTTTTTAATTACAATTTGTGGGGCCTGACTGACAACCCAGACAGAAAGTCCAGAAAATGTAATTTCCAAGCACTATACTTGAAACCTGTTGTACTTGGAAGATTTCGCTGGACACAAATATGAGTGTTTCAAAACAGTAAAACATATCACGACGATGATATTATCAAGTGTGAAAATTGCAAAAAAGCAAATATGAATGATAAATTTGGCCAGGGTTTGTGACTAAGTGCCTACTAAAAAAGACTGGACATACCCCATTTTGAATACCCTGGGTTGTCTACTTGGTGCAAATGGTGTTCTATGATGGGGTTGATTTTCATTCCTGGGCTGCAATATGGTCTCATAGGCAAAGTAGCCAAACTGACAATTTTTTGTGTGCATAAACTGAAAAGAGAAAACCCTATATTTGATCCTGTAACTTTCCAAAACCCTATACAACCTGTACATGGGGGGTAAACATGGACATAGTAGAGGAATGAAAAGCTGTAGAATGTTTAGAATTTCCTTGTCACATGAATTTAACCTTGTCACATTTCATACATGGTCACAAAAAATAGTATAAAGGCAAACATATTTTTTTTCACATACAGTTGACCTGACAAATAAAGATATATAAAATGGATGGCACAGTTGCAGTAAGGCTCACTAGAATACAAAAGAATGTAAAAAGAATGCCTGCATGGAGTAAGTACAGTTAACCCATTAAGGTATAATAAAGATATGTACAATGTTATGTAGTAATCTCAAGAATGCTAAGAGCAAATACAAGGCAGATGTCATTCACTCTTCCCCCTCCCTTGCTGTAGGAATGGTATTGACTGAAGCTTATTTTAGTATGTGTAAGGGGATGGCTGTTCTGGACAATTGCAGATTTACATGGTTGAAATGGGCTCCTGGCAAATGCATTCTTTCCTGGGGTGTAAGCAGGGCCAACCTTAGGCCATTAGATGCCCTGTGTGAAAAATGTTCACAGCGCCCCCTCCCCAGTCATGCACCTTTATCCATGTATGTGTGTTTGTATAGGGGATTAATTACATTAATAATAATTTAAAAACAAATATTCGTTCTCTCTTCTCGGCTGTTACCTTGCAGTGAGAGAGGCAATGCTGATCTCTGGTGTTCCAGTGTGCTGGGATCTGTCCCTTCGCTGGGTGCAGACTATGAATAACTGCCTCGTTAGCTCAGGCATTTACAGTGTCAGAGCTTTCCTGTGGTAATCCACAGCAATGCACTGATTGGCTGGAGCTCGGTAGACAGCTACTTATGGTCTGCAGCCAGCAGAAGTGCAAGCCAAAGTTGCCAAACTCCTCAGTTACAGGCAAACAGTCACACACACAGTCAAACAGTCACACAAACCTACTTACAGAAGTGCAAGCCAGAGGCGCCACACATGCTCAGTTACAAGCAGACAGTCACACATGCTCAGTTACAAGTAGACAGTCACATACGCTTAGTTACAGGCAAACAGTCACACACACAGTTACAATTAGACAGTCACACATGCTCAGTTACAGGCAGACACACAGACAGAGTTACAGACAGACACACACACACACAGTTACAGACAGTCACACACACACTCTCAGTTAACGGCACATAGTCACACAGACAGTTGCAATCACACAAACAGGAAAAGTTTCAGTCACACACAGGCAAACAGTCACAGACTCATGCACAGTTACAGGCAAACAGTCACACACACTCAGTTCCAGGCAAACAGTCACACACACAGGCAGACTGTTACATTGGCAGTCACACTCACACAGACAGTTACAGGCAGACAGTCACACACACTCACTCAGTAACAGGCAGACAGTCACACACACACACACCGTGGCAGTCACACACACAGGCAAACAGTCTCACACACACACAAACCGTTACTTGTGATCTGCAGCCAGCAGAAGTGCAGGCCAGAGGTGCCAGACTGCCTCCCATGTATTACAGAGGGGCAGACTAAGTATCTCACACACAGGCAGACAGTCACACATGCTCAGTTACAAGCAGACAGTCACACTGACACACACACACAGTTACAGACAGACAGTCACACATGCTCAGTTACAGGCAGCCACACATTCAGTTACAGGCAGACAGTCACACACACACACACACACACACACACACACACACACACACACACACAGATGCAGGCACACACACACAGGCAGACAGACATAGTTACAGGCAGTCACACACACAAATTTACAGGCAGATAGTCACACACGCACAGTTTCAGTCACACACAGGCAGACAGACACACAGACAGAGTTACAGGCAGTCACACACACACACACACACAAATTTACAGGCAGATAGTCACACACGCAAAGTTTCAGTCACACACAGGCAGACAGTCACGCATAGTTACAGGCAAACAGTCACACACAGTTACAGACAGACACACACACACTCAGTAACAGGCAGAAAGTCACAGACAGTCTCACACACACACACACACACAGACAGTCAAACAGGCAGTCACACTCACATCACACACTCACTCACTAACAGGCAGACAGTCACAGTCACACACAGAGGCACACACAGGCAAACACTCTCACACACATACAGAGGCAAACATTCACACACACAGGCAGACAGACACACAGTTACAGTTACTCCTTGGCTTTAAACCCCACCCCCGATGCCATGTTAGCTGCGCATCAGCCTTGCGATAAGCTCTGCCTCTCATTATTTTTTCCATAGACCCGGGTAGTTAATAATGAAATCCTCCACCCACGTACCTGCTCTAGCTCCCCCATGCATACCTGTTATGAGGCCATGTGTGAGCTGTTTCGGCCGCATTGTACCCCTTGCTCCATGGCGCCCTGTGCGGCCGCACAGCTTGCACACCCCTAAGGCCGGCCCTGGGTGTAAGTGTAGGTTAGTGAGGATTTATGACCAAGATTTTCTTTCCTAAAGCATATTCAAGTCTAAAAAAATTATACATGCTTTTGTTGAGATGAAATGTTAAATAATAAAAATGGTTTTGCAAAGTAATGCTTTTATTATTTGCGTATTTTGTTTTACTTTATTTAAATTAAAATGTTATATATTGTGGGACAAGTAAATTATTAAAATATACATTTGAAAAACTGCTTGATATTACATTCCCTTTTATGAAAACTATTGTGACAAAAGCTAGATGCTTTTTTATTTTTTTATTATTCTTTATTTTCAAGATTTTTTTTTTATAAATGTCTTATTTACAGAAATAAGTTACACATGTTGGCAATGCATATTTTACCTACTAATATTTTTGCATTTAGATATATTTCCCAGCAGAAGAATACTTTGAATTTAAAGTAATTACAGAAGAAGCATTAGTGTAGAATTTAGCAGCATATTGACTGTAATAAGGGAGAGCCCTTTATCAACACCCAAATGATAATAGATAAAGAATAATATAAAATATAATGTTACTTTACAAAAGGAACATTTTGAAGGCATGCATGAATTATAAAATGTGTTAGGAAAAAAACAAAACAGCAATAGTCTCAGTGCTGAACGTACTCTTATGGGCCATTAGAGATCTGAAATGATTGATAGATGCATTTAGATGGTAAAATGAGAAAGATTGCCTTACTTTAGTAAAAGAGTTGTCAAGATATGACTCAAAATGTGACACACATTTCAAAACAATTAGGGATTATTCTAGCCTCGGTGAGGGAATAATCTAAATTTTATTAAAGACAGGTGGCAAATTATTGTTTTACCTCCTTTACTGAAACCTCCAGCAGTAAGAAATAGTAAACATAACTTTTCAAAACAACCAATCAGAACAAAATAACAGCAGTATAAAACCACTTAGGCAGACCCTCCCACTTCTTCTTTCTTTGCCGCTGCCTCCAGGTGAGCACTCACCAACTCAGAGTTGTCTCTGCTCTGGGTTGTTTTTTGCATAGTACTTACTTGCTGTGTTATTTGCTATGTTTACTTGTAAACTGTATATGTGGCTTTTGCTGGGCTGTCTGTGGGGTGGGTTCCCTGCTTCCTGTTGAGGGGTTTTGGATTTTTTCTCTACCCTGTTACACAATCCTGGGGTTTTCCCTGGGGTTTCCCCGGCCGGCCCTCACACTGTGCGTTCCAGCGATTCCCTCCTGGGTTCTACCGCCCCCACTTTCTCCCCCTCACTCCACAGCTGCTCCTCTTCTTCTTACTCCCCCCACCCCTCTTCTTACTCCCCCACCACTCTTCTTACTCCCCCACCCCTCTTCTAACTCCCCTTCCCACTTCTTACTCCCCTCCCCCTTCTTACTCCCCCCTCCACTTGTCTTCTTCTTACTCCCCCACCTTCCCTCTTCTTCTTAACCCCCCTCCCCTCCCCCAGTTCTTCATAACCCCCTCCCCCAGTTCTCCTCCTAACCTTACCTCCCCTGTAGCGTGGCAGAGCTCCTCTCCGGTCCGCGGTACAGGAGTTTCTGTTTCCTGTACCGGCCGGACTGACAGGAAGTGCACACTAAGTGGTCGGGTCGCGGACCGGAGAGGAGCTCGTCCACGCTACAGGGGAGGGGAGGTGAGGCAGTGCGGCAGCCCTCTATAGAGCGCTCAGGCGGCTGCAGCATTTAAAGGGCCGGCTATGGGGGCGCTAGGCGGCTGCCTAGTTCGACTTATAGGAAGCGCCGGCCCTGCCTGTCACGACAGTGACCCCTTCACACAGAGTGTAACCCAGAGGAAGACGTTTACCGGACCTTAGAATGGCCGGGCTTACGTCAGAGAATAGTCAAAGGGAATAGCCAAAAGGTCAAGGGAGTACAGAAGACACACAAGATAAACCAAGCCAATAATACGGGAAACCAGGGAGTAGAATAGTCAGAAGGAGAGCCAATAGTCAAATACCAAAATCAGTCAGAAAATATCAAGAGCGCTAGAGGGAATCAACAAGAACCACACTAGGGCTCTGAACAAATGACAGGGGCGCCTTCTATAGTGTGGGATCTTTAGCTTTAAAACCATGCCCCCAAAAGGTCCGGGAGCATGGTCACGTTGAAATTTAGGCTGCACTATTTTGTTGACGTCGGCGCGCATGCCCTGCGTCATAAAAATGGTCGTGTTGCGAGCGGCCAGCGTCAGTAAGACTGTGCCGCCTCCCGGAAGTGTGAGCAGAGGACGCCGTGAACATCAGAGGCATCCACCCATGAACGTTCCTCGGGACCGCAACCCTTCCAATCTATAAGATATTGTAGTTTCCCCCTAGAAACACGGGAATCTAAAATGGACTGCACTTCGTATTAGTTTTGGTCCTCTACGAGTGCAGTAGGAGGTTTCGAGGATTTTTGAGTATAACGATTACATACTAAAGGTTTGAGGAGGGAAACATGGAAGGAATTAGGTATCTTCATGGCAGTCGGCAAGCATAGGCTATAACAGACTGGATTAATGCGTCTGAGTATTTGGAAAGGACCTATAAAACGTGGAGCAAACTTCATAGAAGGGACTTTCAATTTTATATTATGAGTGCTCAACCATACTTTGTCCCCTGCTACGAATACAGGAGCATCCCTTTGATGTCTATCCACACTACTTTTTTGTACATTGGCCTTTTGAATCAAAATATGTTTAACCCCTAACCAAGTCTCTTTCCTATCATTGATAGTGCTGTCAACACTTGCCACTCCAGTAGATGAAAAAGAACTCGGAAGAGTTATAGGGTCAAAACCATAATTGACAAAAAAGGGACTGTGTTGAGTAGATTCATGCACCAGATTATTATGGGCAAATTCAGCCCACGGAAGTAACTCCACCCAATCGTCTTGATGAATGGAAGTGAAACAGCGGATGTATTGCTCAAGGGATTGATTCATCTTTTCCGTAACCCCGTTCGATTGGGGATGGTAAGACAGATTTAGATTGATCCCTAAATGGTTACAAAACACCCTCCAGAACCGTGAAACGAATTGCGGACTTCTGTCGGAAATAATATCTTGAGGTATACCATGTAAACGTGCCACCTCCCTTATAAACAAAGAGGCCAGTTCGGAGGAAAATGGTAATTTGATTAGCGGGACCAGATGGGTCATTTTAGAGAATCTGTCTATAATAGTCAATATCACACTGTGATTCTTTGAAAGAGGTAGGTCGACTACAAAATCCATGGTAATACTCGACCATGGTTTATCGGGAATAGGTAATGGCATGAGAAGACCAAAAGGACAACCTTTAGATGATTTAATAGAGGAACAGATAGTACAGGCAAGAACGAATTCACGAACATCCTTCTTGTATGAAGGCCACCAGAATAGTTTTTCCAGTAGCGATTCAGTTTTATGAATACCGGGATGACCTGCTAATTTGGAGTCGTGTACAAGAGATAAGACCTTTTTTCTATACGTCAAAGGCACGTATAATTTCCCCTGAGGAACAGTCAAGGAGGTATGATCCTGGAATCTGAATAGTTCCTCCATCAACCCAGAAGAGATTTTGACATGAACAGTGGCTACTATGTGATCGGCTGGGATTATGGAGGACAATTGGGTTTAGGGGGGTGATTGATGTTCATATTGGCAGAATAGGGCATCAGCCTTAGTATTCTTTGATTACATGTTTCAAGGTAATTAAAGCATGTTAAAAACAAAGACCATTGAATCTGCCTGTCTGACATTCTTTTAGCCTCTCAGAAATAGGAAAGGTTTCTATGGTCAGTGAGAATGGTAACAGGAACAGATGACCCTTCTAATAAATGATGCCATTCTTTAAGAGCTGAAATAATAGCCAACTGTCAGGATCGGGACAGGGATCCAACACGCAGAATACAAACAGGAGCTAGGTACATATACCGGACCTTAGAATTGGCCGGACTAACGTAAGGAGAAAGCAAAGAATGGTCAGAGACAAGCCGAGGTCGAGGGAACGAGAGAACAGGTAAGCGAGAGACGAGCCGAGGTCAAAGGACACGAGAGGTAAGCAGGAACGAAAATACAAGCCGAGTCAGAACCAAAAAGACAAACAGTAATAAGAGCACTGAGTGACCAGACAAGCTAGAACCACGACAGGGCAATGAACCATTACACACATCCCTATTTTATACCTTGGCTCTTTAATTGATGACTCCGCCCCTGCCGAGCCCTGATTCGTTGTTCGGAACTAGATTGACAGGTCGGGACGTGATAGCCGTCATGACGTCGGCTCCTGAGCGCCGCGTCATAAAAGGAGGTGGGGCTATCGCGGCCGGCGTGTAAACGGCAATGAGAGCTGTGAGGATTGGGTGAGTCAGCCCCCCTGAGACGGCCATCTGAAAGTCTAACCTCCTCCGAGGTAGAGACTTCAGGTACCCTGACAGTACCCCCCCTCTCAGAAACCGGGGCGAGACGGAATACGAGCATGAAATGCCCTGAGGAGACGAGGGGCATGCACATCTTCCCGGACCACCCAAGACCTTTCCTCAGGACCATAACCTTTCCAGTCAACAAGATATTGCACCCTCCCCCGAGAAACCCTAGAATCGAGAATGGACTTGACTTCATACTACTCCTGACCCTCAACCTGGACAGAACGAGGGGAGGACACAGCGGAGGAAAACCTGTTACAAACCAAAGGTTTCAATAAGGAAACATGAAAGGAGTTGGGGATGCGCAGGGCAGGCGGAAGAGCCAGACGATATGCAACCGGGTTTATACGAGACAGAACCCTGTAAGGACCTATGTAAAGAGGAGCAAATTTCATGGAAGGAACCTTCAAGCGGATGTTTCTGGTACTCAACCATACCCTATCACCCGGGGAAAAAACCGGAGCCACCCGTCTGCGTTTGTCAGCGTGTCGTTTGGACACTGTGGAATTATGAAGAAGAATTCGTCGAGTCTGATCCCACAACTTCCTCAGATTGACAACATGAACATCAACCGACGGTATCCCTTGGGAAGGGGAAACCGACGGAAGAACGGAAGGATGAAAGCCATAATTCATGAAAAAAGGGCTAGAACGAGTAGAATCGCAAACGAGATTGTTGTGCGCAAACTCCGCCCAAGGAATCAGACCGACCCAATCGTCCTGGTGTTCAGAAACAAAACAACGCAAAAATTGTTCAACCTTTTGGTTGGTGCGTTCGGCAGCTCCGTTGGACTGGGGATGATAGGCAGAAGAAAAATTCAATTTGATGCCAAATTGAGAACAGAAGGACCTCCAAAACCGGGAAACAAATTGGGACCCTCTATCAGAAACAATTTCAGAAGGAATACCATGTAAACGAAAAATCTCCCTCGCGAAAATCTCAGCCAATTCGGGAGAAGAGGGCAATTTAGGCAGGGGTACAAAATGAGCCATTTTAGTAAACCTGTCAATCACCGTGAGGATAACAGTATGTTTTTTAGAAACAGGCAAATCGACAATGAAGTCCATAGCCAAACAAGACCATGGTTTCTCGGGAATTTCTAGGGGGTGCAAAAGCCCACATGGAAGCGTATGAGCTTGTTTAGTCCTCATACAGACATCACATGCCCCGACGAAGTCCTTAACATCCTTACGTAACGAAGGCCACCAGAAATCTTTAGAAATCAGAGAACACGACTTGTGTATGCCAGGGTGTCCGGCAAATCTACTGTTATGAAAACACTGCATCAGTTCCAGTTGGAGTTCAGGAGGAACGAAGTACCGATCCCCAGGAACAAGTCTGGGAGCCAGATGCTGTACTTTCTTGATCTCAGCAAGCAACGGGGAGTGAATCTTGATGCTCGTGTTGGCAACAATATTACACTTGGGAACTACAGAAGAAAAAAACATATCAGACATAGTAGAAGGTTCATGTTGGCGGGACAATGCATCAGCCTTAGAGTTCTTAGAACCAGGTCTATAAGTGAGCACGTAGTTGAAATGAGTAAGGAACAAAGACCAACGAGCCTGCCTGGTGGACAAGCGCTTGGCTTCCCCTATATAGGACAAATTCTTGTGATCCGTCAAAATAGTAACCGGGTGTAAAGTCCCTTCCAACAAATGTCTCCACTCCTTTAAAGCCATAATGACCGCTAATAGTTCCCTGTCACCAATATCATATCTGCTTTCAGGCCCAGACAATTTCTTGGAAAAAAAACCACATGGGTGCAGCGGTTTATTCAAACCTAGCCTTTGGGACAAGATAGTGCCTATACCTGTCTCTGAGGCGTCTACCTCGAGTAAAAAAAGGCAAAGAGGTGTCAGGATGAACTAATATCGGTGCTGAGGCAAACTGTTCCTTGAGTGTTCTGAAAGCAACAAGCGCCTCAGGAGACCAGGTCTTGGTATCAGCACCCTGTCTAGTCATATTGGTAATAGGAGCAATAATAGAAGAGTACCGTTTAATGAAGCGCCTATAATAATTGGAGAATCCGATAAACCTCTGAATGGCCTTGAGTCCCTTGGGCAATGGCCAATCTAAAATTGATTGGAGTTTAATCGGGTCCATCCTAAACCCGTCTCCAGAAATAACGTAACCAAGAAAGTTTATCTGAGATTGGTCAAAGCTACACTTCTCCAATTTGCAGTACAAACCATGTTGTAGAAGTTTGCGCAATACCCTTCTGACTTGTTTGTGGTGAGTCTCAGGCTCTCAAGAGTGTATTAGTATATCATCCAAATAAACTATAACACATTCATGTTGAAATTCCCTAAGAACCTCATTAATTAGGTCCTGGAATACAGCAGGAGCATTGCAAAGCCCGAAGGGCATTACCATATACTCATAGTGGCCATACCGGGTATTGAAAGCCGTTTTCCATTCGTCTCCCTGCTGAATTCTCACCAAGTTATAAGCTCCCCTCAGATCTAACTTGGTAAAAATCTTGGAGCCTTTCAGACGATCAAATAGCTCAGTAAACAAGGGAATAGGATAAGCATTTCTGATCGTTATCTTATTCAAGCCCGATAATCAATGCAAGGCCGTAGAGTGCCATCTTTCTTATCTACAAAAAAGAAACCGGCCCCGGCTGGAGGAGAGGATCTCCTAATAAATCCCTTGTCTAGATTCTCCCGTATGTACTCCTCTAAGACTAAGTTCTCCTTAGTGGATAGAGGATATACTGTACCCCTCGGAGGCATAGTACCAGGCAGGAGTCTAATCTTACAGTCAAAGGACCTGTGTGGGGGTAAAGTATCAGACCTCTTTTTATCAAAGACTGCCTTTAAATCCAGGTGCTGAGATGGTATCCGTAAATCTGTGGACTGGTTAGAGTTACTTGGTGCGTCAACTACGCAAACCGGTGAGATTTTCTGTAAACAACCTCTCTGGCAACCCTGACCCCAGGAGACTATCTCACCTTGTTCCCAATCAATAATAGGGTTATGCTTCTTAAGCCAGGGATACCCCAAGACTATTGGAACTGAAGGAGATGAGATAAGCATGAGGGATATTCCCTCCTCGTGTAAAATACCAATGGTTAACTTAACTGGTATAGTCTCACGAAAAATAACAGGGTCTGATAATGGTCTACCATCTATGGCCTCAACGGCCAAGGGTGTATCCCTTAGCTGAGATGGGATAGAGTGGTAAAAGGCTTGGTCAATAAAGCTTTCAGCTGCTCCGGAATCTATCAATGCCATAGCATTCCCAAGCTAAAGAAACAGGTAACAGGCCTGTCCTCTTGAGAAACTTAGGTGCGAGCGTTTCCCGGACGGTTAGGGCAATTTAGGCGTAGGTGACCTCTTACTCCACAATACATACACAGACCCTCCCTTCTCCTGTATTGTCTTTCACTTTCTGAGAGACGAGTGTTACCTATTTGCATAGGTTCTGGGAGAGCTAGAGTTGTAGATTCAGAATTCTGAAATGCGGGAGCTAGTCTTAAGGAAGGTCTATGAGTTCTATCTCGAGTGTTCTGCCTCTGTCTCATGCGTTCATCTATTCGAGAAATAAATGAAATTAATTCTTCCAAATTTTCAGGAAGATCTCTTGTGGCAACCTCGTCTAGGATCTCATCTGATAATCCGTTCAGAAATACGTCCATATAGGCCTGTTCATTCCACTTGACCTCTGCCGCCAAGGATCTGAACTCTAACACTGTCTAAGACGTAATAGTAGTCTAGCTGCATTGGCCTTTCTTCCTGGAGGGTCAAAAGTCCTCCTAAAAGTAGCGACAAATGCATTATAATTATAGACTAACGGATTATCATTTTCCCACAGAGGGTTAGCCCATCTAAGAGCTTTGTCAATGAGTAACGAGATTATGAATCCAACCTTCACCCTGTCTGTAGGGTAGGCGCGGGGTTGTAATTCAAAATGAATCCCTATCTGGTTTAGGAAACCTCGACAGGTATCCGGAGAACCGCCATAGCGTAAAGGGGAAGTAACACGGGAAGAGGCTCCCACTGTGGCTACCTCTAGGCCTGTATTAACAAGAGAGATGGATGGTGTACGCATCTCCTCTGATTGATTACTAGGATGGGATAGCAATGCTTGCAGCGCCAGAGCCATCTGGTCCATTCTATGGTCCATGGCTTCAAATCTCGAGTCAGGAGAACCAATCTGAGCGTTTGTACCTGCAGGATCCATTGGCCCTGTCGTAATGTCAGGATTGGGACAGGGATCCAACACGCAGAATACAAACAGGAGCTAGGTACGTATACCGGACCTTAGAATGGCCGGACTAACATAAGGAGAAAGCAAAGAATGGTCAGAGACAAGCCGAGGTCGAGGGAACGAGAGAACAGGTAAGCGAGAGACGAGCCGAGGTCAAAGGACACGAGAGGTAAGCAGGAACGAAAATACAAGCCGAGTCAGAACAAAAAAGACAAATAGTAATAAGAGCACTGAGTGACCAGACAAGCTAGAACCACAACAGGGCAATGAACCATTACACACATCCCTATTTTATACCTTGGCTCTTTAATTGATGACTCCGCCCCTGCCGAGCCCTGATTCGTTGTTCGGAACTAGATTGACAGGTCGGGACGTGATTGCCGTCATGACGTCGGCTCCTGAGCGCCGCGTCATAAAAGGAGGCGGGGCTATCGCGGCCGGCGTGTAAACGGCTATGAGAGCTGTGAGGATTGGGTGAGTCAGCCCCCCTGAGAGGACGGCCGTCTGAAAGTCTAACCTCCTCCGAGGTAGAGACTTCAGGTACCCTGACACCAACAATTTCCTATCCCAAATATCATATCTTTTTTCTGTTTCTGTTAATTTCTTAGAAAAAAATCTACAGTGGTGCAGAGGTTGATCATCAGAAGGTCTGAGATAATACAGCCCCGATACTAGTCTCTGATGCATCTACCTCTAACAGAAATGGACGTGAAGGATCTGGATGTCTCAATACTGGCGCTGAAGAAAAAGCCTTTTTTAATCTCTTTAAAAGCTTGCTCAGCCTCGAGACTCCACTCCATATAATTCTTACCCTTTTTTGTCATGGCGGTAATAGGGGAGGTGATGGAGGAAAAACCCTTGATGAATTTCCTGTAATAATTTGCAAATCCCAGGAAACGTTGGATAGCTTTGAGTCCAATGGGTAAGGGCCAGTGTAGGATTGCCTCCAGCTTTTTTGGTTCCATTTGAAAGTCAGACCCTGAAATTATATAACCCAGGAAATGTACTTCGTCTTTGTCAAACAGACATTTCTCTAATTTATAATATAGCTGGTTTTTTAATAGTTTAGAAAGAACTAACCTGACATGCTTATGGTGTTCCTTAACCCCTTAAGGACACAACTTCTGGAATAAAACTGAATCATAACGGAATATTTCCATCATGTGTCCTTAAGGGGTTAATGCTCTTAGAGTAGATCAATATATTGTCTAAATAGACTATTACAAACATCTGTAAATATTCTCCTAGAACATCGTTTATGAAGTCTTGAAAGACTGTAGGAGCGTTACATAAGCCAAAAGGCATAACCCGATACTCGTAGTGCCCATAGCGAGTATTAAAAGCAGTCTTCCATTCATGCCCTTTCTTGATTCTGACTAGATTGCATGCTCCCCGCAAATCCAACTTAGTGAATATGGTTGCCCCCTTCAACCTGTCAAAAAGTTCAGTTGTTAATGGTAGAGGATAAGCGTTACATATCGTAATTTTGTTTAACCCTCGGTAGTCAATACAGGGTCTTAAATCTCCCTCCATTTTGGAGACAAAGAAAAAACCAGCGCCAGCTGGGGAGGAAGACTTAGTGATAAACCGTTTTCTTAAGTTCTCTGTGATGTACTCTTCTAATACTTTATTCTCAGCCACAGAGAGGGGATATACGGTACCTCTAGGGGTCATAGTACTGGGTAACAAATCAATGAAGCAGTCATATGAATGATGCGGAGGTAACTTTTCTGCCTCCCGTGGCTCAAAGACTCCTTTAAGGTTCAAGTACTGTTTGGGTATCTAGGTGGTCAATGGCTCCATAGTAGGAACATTGAGCAAACCTACAGACAAGAATCACCCCATTTTAAGATTTATTTTCTCTCCCAGTCTATTATCCCCTTAAGGACCAAACTTCTGGAATAAAAGGGAATCATGACATGTCACACATGTCATGTGTCCTTAAGGGGTTAAAGGATTATGCTTGGAGAGCCAAGGAAAACCAAGGATAACAGGAAAGGTGGGAGAGGTGATTTGTTACAGGGTTATAACCTCCCTATGCAAGGAACCTACGGTCAATACCACTGGATTATTTTCTTGAGTGATAAAAGGAATTGACAGTGGTCTACCATCTATGGCCTCAATGGTCAAGGGTGAAGATCTATTTAGAAATGGGAGAGCATGTTTCTGACCGAATTTGCGATCAACAAAATTCTCGGCTGCCCCAGAATCTATCAACGAAATGGTAGGTACCTTATTTTCTTCCCATTCAATAACCACTGGTAGAAGAAGCCTAAGATCTTTCTTGTCTTTTAAGGAGGACATACACACTACACCCAAGGCCTGTCCTCCTTGAGGGCTTAGGTGCTGGAGTTTTCAGGCCTGCTAAGACAGGTTAAGCGAGAATGTCATTTTTTGCCACAATATAGGCATAGTCCTTCCCTTCAAATGTATTGTTTTTCAGTCTCAGACAAATGCGTAACTCCCAATTGCATAGGGGGAGTGACTGCTGTTGTCTCAGATGAAGGGAAAGTTAATGCCAGGCATTCCGGCACCCATCTAGGTCTATCCCTGGTATTTTGCCTATGCCGCAGACGCTCATCAATGTGGGCTAGATATGTTATTAATTCCTCCAGCACATTCGGTAAATCCCTGGTAGCGACCTCATCTAAGAGCTTATCAGAGAGTCCATTCATGAACACATCCACAAATGCCTGCTCATTCCATCTAACTTCGGCAGCATGAGTACGGAATTCTAGAGCATAGTCGACTAGGGAACGAGAACCCTGTCTCATACGTAACAAGGTCTTAGCAGCGTTAGTTCTTCTCCCTGGAGGTTCAAAAGTCCTCCTAAAAGCTGCGACAAATTCTGCATAGTTAAAGACTATCGGATTGTCGTTCTCCCATAAGGGATTAGCCCAAACTAACGATCTATCTACTAACAAGGTGATTATATAGTCAATTCTCGCCCTATCAGTAGGATACACTCTAGGATGAAGTTCGAAGTTAATACTGACTTGGTTTAAGAAGCCTCGACATCCCTTAGGATCACCCCCATAACGAAGAGGGGATGTAGCATGATTGGAAATACCTGCTGCAACCATTTCCATAGGCTGTTCCTGGGGTCTATGGGCAGGGACTTGATCCTCCGGTTGGAGATGAGCAGTACGGGCTAGTAAGGTCTGTACGGCTATAGCGATCTGGTCCATGCGATGGTCCAGCTCCTCAAACCGGTTATCAGGTACCAGCCCAAGAGGGTTGACACCTGCAGAGTCCATGGCTCTAGTGTAATGTCACGACAATGACCCCTTTACACATAGTGTAACCCAAAGCACGACGTTTACCGGACCTTAGAATGGCCGGGCTTACATCAGAGAATAGTCAAAAGGAATAGCCAAAAGCTCAAGGGAGTACAGAAGATGGACACACAAGATAAACCAAGCCAATAATACGGAAAACCAGAGAGCAGAATAGTCAGAAGGAGAGCCAAGAGTCAAATACCAAAATCAGTCAGAAAATATCAAGAGCGCTAGAGGGAATCAGCAAGAACCAGCTCCCCCTTCTGCTCCTTTCTCTTTCTGATCCCTGCAGACCCTTTCTGCTCCTTGCTACCCTTTTCTGCTCCTTCTCCTACTTTACCTTTGTGCTCATTCTGATTCTTTCTGCTCCTTAACGGGTGTACTCCTTCTGTCCCTTTCTGCTCTTTGCAGTCCCTTCCTTCTCCTTGCAGACCCTTCCTGCTCCTTGCTGCCCCTTGCAGATCATTCCTGCTCCTTACTGCCCCTTCCTGCTCCTTGCAGACCCTTCCTGCTAATTTCTGCTCCTTCTACTTTACATTTGTGCTCCTCCTGCCAGTTCCAGCTCATTGCTGACCCTTCCTGCTCATTTCTGTTCCTTCTCCTACTTTACTGTTGTGCTCCTTCTGTCCCTTCCTGCTCCTTGCTGACCCTTCATGCTCCTTGCTGACCCTTCATTCTCCTTTCTGACCCTTCCTGCTCCTTGCAGACCCTTCCTGCTCCTTGCAGACCCTTACTACTCCTTGCAGACCCTTCCTGCTCCTTGCTGCTCATTTCTGTTTCTTTGTGCTTCTTCTCCTACTTTACCTTTTGTGCTCCTTGCTGTCTCTTCCAGCTCCCTGCTGCGCCTTTCTGCTCCTTGATGTCTCTTCCTGCTCATTTATGTTCTTTCTCCTCTCTGCTCCTTCTCTTACTTTACCTTCCTGCTCCTTGCTGACCTTCCTGTAGGCTGCCCCATCCCTCACTTACCTGATCTGTAGGTGAATCCCCCCATCTCTCACTTCCCTGATCTATAGGCTGCCCCCAATCCCTCACTTCCCTGATCTATAGGCTGCCCCCATCCCTCACTTCCCTGATCTATAGGCTGCACCCCCATAACTCACTTCCCTGATCTATAGGCTGCACCCCCATCCCTCACTTCTATAGGCTGCATCCCTATGCCTCACTTGCCTGATCTATAGGCTTCCCCGCGATCCCTCACTTCCCTGACTTATAGGCTGCCCCCCTATGCCTCACTTCCCTGATCTATAGGCTCCTCCCATGCCTCACTTCCCTGATCTATAGGCTGCCCCCCCATGCCTCACTTCCCTGATCTATAGGCTGCCCCCCATGCCTCACTTCCCTGATCTATAGGCTGCTCCTCCATGCCTCACTTCCCTTATCTATAGGCTGCCCCCCATGCCTCACTTCCCTGATCTGTAGGATGCCCCCCATCCCTCACTTACCTGATCTGTAGGCTGTCTCTGCTGGCTGCATGTGCTGCTCCCCTGCGGTTTCAGTCAGCAGAGAGAAGCTGGGATAAGATGTAGCTTCCTATCCCTGTTTCTCTCCATAGACTGGCCAGCACCGGTATTGCATTGTATTTTCAATCTCTCAAGAAGAATAGCAGAACAAGCTGAAAAATCCAGGGGGGGGCAAATGCCCCCCTCCCCCCTCCACCAGCCCTGTGGACACCCATGCTTTACGTACCTTATAATATCACACTTTCTGGAAGCTCAACCTACTTTTAAATGATAAAAAGTATGTATATCCACTACTACAATGGATATTCAAAAGCACACATGTAAGCACACATAAACTGGATCCTGCAAATCCACGAGGGCTACATGTCATAGCTAAAATGCATTTAGGTACAAATCACTGAACTGCGGCAGGTTAAAATGTGAATAGCAAAATTTATGCTAAAGGAACCAGTTTACAAAAATATCTGGATTAAAGATGTTCTGTAACTCTAACATTTTTCTACAACATTTGCAATACAGTTGTTAGTACACTGTAATTCACTGTTTAGTGAATATATGTTTAGTGCAGAGAACAAGATACAAACATGGTTAGTCATTGTCTGAACGAGTAACTGGACTGTGAAAGTGTTAACATTTAAACTTACTTATTTACTGGAGTTTTCTTTCATAGATCAAAGGGCACACTGAATTGTAGACACTCTTCCTGTTGTGACTAGCAATCTGGCAAAATCGGCTGTCTATTCAAGGAATTTCAAATCTCCCGCCTCTGTGCTATTGTGTCATTCATATCCCAGGATGCATTGTAAGCTTTCTTTTTCTATTTCATAACATGTTCACAGTAAGAAGATTGTGAGAGCATGCAGTCCACTGTGAACTGTGCATAATTACAATAATGTTACATAAATATCAAAAGCAGGCATGTAATTCCAATGACACATAAGCAAATATAAGATAGTATAATATAATATATATATATATATATATATATATATATATATATATATATATATATATATAAATAACATCTCATAGAGAATGGCTGGTCTTTTAAAAATGCAAATCTTTTATTAGATAAAGTTTAAAAAAGGACAGGTGAGCAGCCATTCTCTATCAGATGTTGTGTTGTTGGAGCTCTGGCTTATGCACCCGGCAGTGAAGGAGTTAAAGCGTGAGGGCAGTGGATTTATTTCATATATATATATATATATATATATATATATATATATATACAGAAAAAATTGAGAGCACTCAATGGATTTTGTAAATAAATACTATATTAAATCAAACGCATACAAATCAACGTTTCGACCGTCTAGCGGTCTTTATCAAGATGCTATGTTATGTGAAAATATTAAATATATACAATATCAGGTGTTAAATTTACCCAATCACCAAGTGCACCCTGTCTGTCCGATTTGCTCTGTGAATAGAACCGCAAAGCGCAGACTGTCGAGCGTGCTGTCGAAAAGTGACGTAAAGCACCGCCACCCAGTGTTGCCTAGAAACAGCAAAACTAAAAAAGAGAAAACCGGAGCAAATATGGAGGAGAAAAATGTTTTAAAGTCTAAATATATAGTCTAAATTTGTATAAATGTGGAATGTTGAAAACAGCAGTCTGAATATAAGCGGATAAACCGGCAATTAAATAGAGCAGACTAATATGTTGTGTACTGAATGAAAAGAAGGGCTATAAACAACCTGAAGTGAAAAACTGAGTGAATGGAAGAAATGCAAGGAAGTGAGGTGTGTGAGATGTAGTGTGGTGTTTGAAATAAAACCAAATATGAAAATTATATCGAAAAAGATCTGTATGATCTGAATAGACTGAATGTATGACAAAAAATATGTGATGATGGAGATTATGTTGAACAGACAAATGTGATGTGTGAGGAGCTGACAAAAAAAATGTGATGAAACATGAGTAGAGGATAGTCTAAAAAGTGCTAAGTGAACGTGAAATGGGTGAATGATTGTGATGCACAACCCACATGTTATAATGCCATGCAGAATGTAAGCAGTGTGACGAAAGTCTAATAATGCCAATGGACTGATATGTGTTAATATGCTGAATCATGAAAACGTAATAAAAATAGAAACTATGTGGTATAAGGTAAATGAATATGCTGAGCTGAGATATGTAAAGTGTATTGTGAGAATTGGAAACTGTAACTATGATGAATGTGTGATATGAAAAACTAGAAATACACCAAGAAATTATAATGTGTGCAGATAAAAAATAAATAAACAAACCATAATAAATGATGCTAGGTCCAGAATGACCTAAATTGTCTAATGAACCGAACAAAAAAGTATATATATTTCCTGGCTAATCATGGCAGCATATACATATGGGTTAGCTCCTCCCCTTACAGCCGATAGGACAGGAATAAAATAAACGCCTTTAACCCCTTAAGGACTGGACTGTTTTCGCACTGTTGTACATTTGCGACCAGGCCTCTTTTTACACTTTTGCGGTGTAACAATAATTGTGTTTAATTATTATTTTTACATTTTTTAATTTAATTTAATTGACGTATTATTTGTATTTTATAATATATATATATATATATATATATATATACATACAATTTATATAAAGTTATTATATATATATATATATATATATATATATGTGTGTGTAATTTAATTCTAAGTGTATTTTTATATTAATATAAAAATACACTTAGTATGACATTATATATATATATGATATATAGACATATATTCTTGTGCAAACTGTAAAAGTGCAGCAATGTTTTGTTTGGACAGCAGTGGCTTCCTCTGTGGTATCCTCCCATGAAATCCATTTTTGTTTTACATATTGTAGATTCGCTAACAGGGATGTTAGCTTTTGCCAGTGACTTTTGAAAGTCTTTAGCTGACACTCTAGGATTCTTCTTCACCTCATTGAGCAGTCTGCGCTGTACACATATATAATTATATATTTTATATTAACATTAACCTTTATTTTTTATTTTTATTTTACACTAGCAGGGAGACTGCCTGTCAGCACAGGCAGTCCCCCTGCAGGCAGACACTAGGACACCTATTGTGACCATGTGACCGCTCTGTTGAGCGATCACATGGCCCCAAGGGGTCCTAATTCGCCATGGGTAGACTGTCTGGGCTGCAGGTAGTCTCCCCACACTGCGGTCGGCAACGCTAAAATGCAGATGACGGTCCTGACACCTCCTTGGTCATTAAGGGGTTAAAAGGAGTATCCTTGTATAGGTCCCTCAGTCTTTTTCCTGTCCTACAACCCTTAGGATGTGAGCATTTTGCTCCCTTTACTTTATTTGTATGTGCTATTTTAGGGTGCCTATATTCTGTGGTACCTTTATATTATGGTTCCTTTATATTGTGGTGTTGTTATACAGTGGTACTTTTACACTGTGATGTCTTTAGACTGTGGTGCATTATGCAGCTGTGTCTTATTACTATTATTATTATTGCCATGTATATAGCGCAAGTTATATTTACATAGAATACTCTGACTAAAATTTGGAATTTCGATCTGACGTACATATTTTTCAAAAGGAGACAGTGGAAGGCCACAAAGATTCTAAATCCCTATGTTGAGTAAGATGAATCTGGAACCGCCAAGGTAAATTCCTATATGTCCAAACCTATTTTTACAAGTTCCCTTGACACACCAAGATCCACAAGCTCTGGTGTTCATGCGGGAGTCTCTATAAGTATAGGCATCCCTGAGACGGTCATTAAGATCCTCTTAAAGTCCTATAAATACTTTACATATTACTAAACTTGACATTCATTTGTCTGTTGGTCTCAAGAATTGAGGTTGGAATTACTCCTCAATCCGGCCTAGAAAGGGTCTAAGTTATAACACTCTAGAGGAGCACATATTGGCTCTTTCCATATTGATGGGTCCCATTGAGCATTAGAGCCTATGGTGCTTTGCTTCATGTAAGCAGTGATTTAACTCAAGCCTCCGTTGGGGGTGTTCATTCCAATATGTGACCTACCACTGGTCTTACAAGCTGTGACTAAACCAGGGGTGGGGAACCTTCGGCTCTCCAGATGTTTTGGACTACACCTCCCATGATGCTTTGCCAGCATTATGTGTGTAAGAGCATTATGGGGGATGTAGTCCACAACATCTGGAGAGCCAAAGGTTGCCTATCCCTGGACTAAACCATCATTCAAACCTTGAGCTTCCATAGTGTTAGCACAGAAGGTAGTACCTCAGCAAGGAGAATGAGTGAACTCCAGGCTTGGTCCTATGAACCCCCATTCACTAATTTGTAACAGGATATGGTCTTGCATTTAGCACCAGAGATCTTGCCTAAGGTGAAAGCTTATCAATGCCATTCTCTACCTGTACCAAAGGGTATCAGGGCACTCTCCACTAGTGCAGTTGCAGCATCTTGGGCTTCTATGGCAATGGTCTCTGCTAAAACTTTGGTAAAGTTGGCATTTGAACCTCTTTGAACACGTTTGTCCGGCATTACATACTGGACATTAAAACAGTGATGTGGCGCAATATGGACGTTAAGTTCTTAACTCGGTTCAATCTTCTAATCTATGTTGAATTGTTCTGATTATTTGATTGGCAGTTATTTACATTTCTGTCCCTCCCTGGTTAGCTTGGGTATTCCCATATGTATATGCTGCGATGATTAGCCAGGAAAGAGGAAAATGTATTCATACTTACCATAATTTTCTTTTCCTGGCTATTATTCATGGCAGCATAAACTACCCGCCCAGTATTGGTTTTACATATTCTGTAGGAGCTTGTTACTGACTGAGGGACTTTTACAAGGATACTCCTTTTAAAGGCATTTGTTTTATTCCTGTCCTATTGGCTGTGAGGGGAGGAGCTAACCCATATTTATATGCTGATTATATTATTGCTTTGTTTTTTTGCTTATGTGTCATTGGAATTACATGCCTGCCTTTGATATTTATTTAACATTATTGTAGTTAATCTTAATGTAGTTGATCTGGTGAGTATAGTCAGTTCCTGCAGGCTTTTGCTGTAAACACAGCTTTTTCATAGAAGTGCTGGTCCTCCTTATTGTCTACATATCATTAAACCAGAGACAGAGAAGAACTGGAAAACTATAGTTTTAAATAACCCCATGTTGCTTTACATAAAAAACATGAAATGCAAAATTTAGAAATCCACAGACCTTCATAAAGGTGACCCCATTTAAATATTTACAAATGAAAATGCCTCTGGGATTATGCAAAAAAAGTATCACATATTACAGATTTATAGATTGTAAGCTTCTTTGAGCAGGGCCTTCTTTAACTTTTGTCTCTGGCAATATTATTCTTTATGTCAACTACTTGTAAAATATTCTACACTGATCAGCCACAACATTAAAACCACCTGCCTAGTATTGTGTAAGTCCTTCTCGTGCTGCCACGGTAGCTCTGATGTGTCGAGACATGAACTGCACAAAATCTCAGAATGTGCCCCTAGGAATCTGGCACCAAGACATTAGCAGATGGATCATATGTGTACATCACACAAATGCTCGCTTGGATTGAGATCTTGGGAATTTGGAGACCAAGGAAACAGCTTGAACTTTTTGTCATGTTCCTCAAACCATTCTGGAACATTTTTTGCACCATGGCAGGCTGCATTATTTTGCTGTAAGTGGTCACTCTCAGGGATCACCATTGCCATGATGTGGTGCGGTATGTTAAAATATAAGTGCATATGACTAAAATGCAAACAATACCTGTTAAAGGGCACTATACCAATAGTGCTAATGCAATATTGTGCAAAGAAAGTGCTAATACTAACTGTGCAAAAACAGTGTAAAGTTTGTGTGTGTCTTTCTCTATCAGCTCCTTTGAGTGTCTCTAATGAAGTGAGAATTGTCTGTCAGAGCACTATGATTTTTTTTTTATTTTTAGCAAGTGCTGGCCAATCACCACATGATTAACTCTCACAGTGATACACATTTTAACTGTATGCTTGCTGGTTGCTAGAGCTGCAATTGGGCAAACTAAAATAGATGAGATTTTTAAACTCTGGGTCTGGAATAATTCAGGCCTGGATTGCAGCCACCTGGCAGCTTTCTTTCTGACTGAAATATGGACTAAAATCTGGCACCTGTCAAATAATGTAAACAATTTCCTAATTTCACAGTCAGTTTGAAATGTTGGGAGGTATGCGATCAGTCAGCCACAAGACCTATCGCCTCGTTACATACTCTGATTTTGAAGGATTTCATGTTCTTTACTTACATATGATGACACAGAATGTGACTAATACCACATTCTGGGGGCCTAATCTAAAAATAAACACATGGGAGAGGTACATAAACTATATACCCTGTGTGCACTATGGTATGTCAAACATGCATAAGTTGTCCCTTCAACAGTTCTTAACTAGGTAAACTGAATACACATAATTATATAATACAGAACCATATCTCAATCTTACCTCCAATAATGGCTACCAACCTGCCCTTTCAATTACAGATTGCATCTAGAATCCACAGGTAGTGTAAAACCAACATTGGAATATACAATGGCCAAAGCTAAAAGTTTACTCTCCTCTTAACTTTAAATAAATTAACTTGTAACTAACTAGTTAACATTATTAACTATAAAAATACACTCTATGTGTTAACTCTGCTTGAAGTCGCCAAACTTACCTGTAGTTTAAAAAGGAAACAATGTTGATTCTTCACAGTCCTTGAAAAGACAGCTAGAATTAGCAACTTTGTCCAGTACAGGAAAAATGTTTGTAATTGCTTCTGTGCCTCAAGGATCTGAAAAGTCAGCCCCACATATAAAAGACAAACTATGGTATATGCCTTCCACAAATGCAGTAAGTTCAAGTTAATAATTAGCTATACATTATATCTTAACTTATTCTGCATTGCTAGCATTTCTAGCATTGACATAGTAGACAGCAATTCTGGAATGGGGAAAAACAATAGGTCTTGGGTGGTTTATTTTAAAGTCTCTGTCACCCCCCTCAAAATGTGTATTTTATATAGATAGATCTATCTCTATGGAAGATCCCATGATCTCCTGGAATCCTTCATAGATCTTTGCTTGACCTTGAACTTGTTCTTAGTGCTGTTATCGCACACATGAGCGAGAGTACAGCACTGACGTTGTATCCTGGTAGCTAAAACACCAGGAGCTGAAGTGGATATGGCAGATCAAGATGGCGGCGCCCTTGAGAGACAAGTAAGTAAATCTCACCTTTCTCTGCCCCCGGAAACTCAGCGGTGATGTAAGCATTCAGGTCTTTGCAATTAAAGTCTACTACCGTATATACTCGAGTATAAGACAAGGTTTTCGGCACATTTTTTGTGCTGAAAAAGCCCCACTCGTCTTATACTCGAGTCAGTGTCTGTATTATGGCAACTTACATTGCCATAATACAGACCAGGACCGCCGGGCTAATTATAAGCCCGGCGGTCCTGTTGAGGGCTGGGAGCAAGCTGTTACTTACCTTTACTGCAGCTCCGTTCAGCTCCCTTCTCCTCCGTGCCGTTCAGCTCCCATTGTAAGTCTCACGAGAGCCGTGGCCGTCAGAGCGTTACCACTGGTTACCGTGGCAATGCTCCGCGCGGCTTGCAGAACACGAGATTTACAGTGGAGCTGAACGGCACGGAGGAGAAGGGAGCTGAATGGAGCTGCTGTAAAGGTAAGTAACAGCTTGCTCCCAGCCCCACTCCTGCACAGCCCATCCACTAGACCACCATGGAATAATATAGCCCCCCTCACTGGCCATGTATCAAGCAGGGAGGTTGGACCAAAAAAAATAAAGATTTAAATAATATTATAATAAAATAAGAATTTAATAATATCAAAACAAATAAAAATAAAATGTAATATTAAAATAATAATAATAATAATAAAATAATAATAAAAATGCCCACCCCCACCAAGGTTACACACTCTGCATCACATACACAAACACACTCTGCATCATATACACAAACACACTCTGCATCATATACACACACTGCATTCATAAACACACACTCTGCATCACATACACAAACACACTCTGCATCATATACACACACTGCATTCATACACACACACACACACTGCATTCATACACACACACACACGCTGCATTATATACACCCACACTGCATTATATACACACACTGCATTATATACACACACACACTGCATTATACACACACACAAACACTGCATTCATTATATACACACACTCTGCATTCATTATATACACACACACACTCTGCATTCATTATATACACACACTGTAAATAAATATTCAATGAATATAATTTTTGGGGGATCTAATTTTATTTAGAAATTTACCGATAGCTGCTGCATTTCCCACGCTAGTGTCAGGGTACCTGTAGTCTCTACCCCTGAGACGGGTAGAGACTTAGACGTTTTTCCATCCAGACGGCATGATTCTCCCGTTCCTCGCGGTCCCCTCGCGCATGTAAACGCCGGCCGCGAGAGAACTATGCCTTTTTGTAACGTGACGCTCAATAGTCGACGTCATGACGCTATTCTAGCCCGACCTGTCAGTCAAATCCCGGACACGAATCAGGTCTCGGCGGAGGCGTGATTAGTCTCTAGAACCAGGGTATTTAAGGGAGCTCTCAGCATTTGCTCATTGCCCTGTCGTGGTTTTAGCCAGCCTAGTCACACAGTGCTCTTGTATTCTCTTGTCTTTTGGTTCTGACCCGGCTTTGTTATTACTTACCTGTCTTCTCTGTTATCCTTGACCCGGCTTGTCTCTCGCTTACCTGTCTTCTCGTTCCCTCGACCTCGGCTTGTCCCTGACCATTCTATACGTAGTATTACGTTTAGTCCGGCCATTCTAAGGTCCGGTATACGTATCTGCTACTCTTTGTACTCTGCGTGTTGGATCCCTGTCCCGATCCTGACATTACGACAGGGCCAATGGATCCTGCAGGTACAAACTGTCAGCTTGGTTCTCCTGATCCTAGGTTTGACGCCATGGATCATAGAATGGATCAGATGGCACTGGCACTACAGGCGTTACTATCACGTCCTAATAATCCACCTGAGGAGATGCGTAATACTTCTATTCCCCCTGTGAGTTCAGGGCTAGAGGTAGCCACTGTAGGTGCTTCTTCTCGAGTTACCCCACCTGTACGTTATGATGGTTCTCCTCAAAGGTGTCGTGGCTTTTTGAACCAGATCAGTATCCATTTCGAGCTACAACCCCGTTCCTACCCTACTGATAGGGCAAATGTGGGATTTATTATCACCTTACTCATTGTGAAGGCTCTGAGATGGGCTAATCCCTTGTGGGAGAATGATAATCCATTAGTCTATAACTATAATGCCTTTGTAGCTGCTTTTAGAAGAACTTTTGACCCCCCTGGCAGAAAGGTCAATGCAGCTAGATTACTGTTGCGCCTTAGACAAGAGAACCGAACACTTGTGGATTACGCACTAGAGTTCAGGTCTTTGGCGGCAGAGGTTAAGTGGAATGAACAGGCTTATATAGACGTATTTTTAAGCGGATTATCTGATGTAATACTTGACGAGGTAGCGACGAGAGAGCTTCCCGAGAATTTGGAGGACTTAATTTCCTTTATCTCTCGCATTGACGAATGTCTAAGAGAGAGGCACAACACTCGAGATAGAACCGGTAGACCTTCCTTTAGACTAGCTCCTTCATTTCAAAGTCCTGAAACCAAAACTCCACAGTTTCCAGAACCTATGCAGATAGGCCTTACTCGCCTCTCAGAAGAGGAGAGACAGTACAGGAGAAGGGAGGGACTGTGTATGTATTGTGGAGTCAGAGGTCACTTACGTTTGAATTGTCCCAATCGCCCGGGAAACGCTTGCACCTAAGTTTCTCTAGAGGACAGGCCTTGGGTGTTTCTATTTTGTCCTCTACTCATAACTACAAAGAACACAGGCTTCTATTACCCGTCTCTTTAACTTGGGAGAAGGGAACTTTAGAGACTGTGGCATTGATAGACTCCGGAGCTGCTGAGAGCTTTATCGACCAAGTTTTTCTCACCAAACACGCTATCCCATCCCAGTTAAGGAAGACACCTTTGGCTGTTGAGGCCATAGATGGTAGACCTTTAGTTGAGCCTGTGATTTTCCGGGAGACCACACCTCTTAACTTAACTACTGGTATTCTACACAAGGAGGAGATATCTCTACTACTCATTTCATCTCCTACTGTTCCCATAGTCCTGGGATACTCCTGGCTGAAGAGACATAACCCCATTATAGATTGGAAATCAGGGGAAATAGTCTCGTGGGGTCAGGGTTGTCAAGAGAGATGTTTAAAGAGAGTGTCACCCCTTTGTATTGTTAACACACTTAATAACTCTACCAACTCTACTAAAGTACAGATACCGTCCTTGTATCTAGATTTAAAGGCGGTATTTGACAAAGGAAAGGCTGATACCTTACCACCACACAGGCCTTTTGATTGCAAAATTAATTTACTTCCTGGTACTATGCCTCCCAGGGGCCATGTATACCCTTTGTCTACGAATGAGAACTTAGTCTTAGAGGAGTATATTCGTGAGAACCTAGACAAAGGGTTCATTAGGAGATCCTCCTCCCCTGCTGGGGCTGGATTTTTTTTTGTTAAAAAGAAGGATGGTTCTTTAAGACCTTGCATTGACTACCGAGGTTTGAACAAGATAACCATTAGAAATGCCTATCCGATCCCCTTGATCACCGAGCTTTTTGATCGATTAAAGGGTTCCAAGATTTTCACTAAGTTAGACCTCAGAGGTGCTTATAACTTGGTGAGAATTCAGCAGGGACACGAGTGGAAGACTGCGTTCAATACTCGTTATGGGCACTATGAGTATACTGTAATGCCTTTTGGTCTCTGTAATGCCCCGGCGGTATTTCAGGATCTTATTAATGAAGTTCTTAGGGAGTTTCAGCATGACTGTGTTATTGTATACCTCGATGATATACTTATACATTCCAGGGATATTGAGACTCACCACGGACAGGTCAGAAGGGTTTTGCACAAACTTCTTCAACATGGCTTGTACTGCAAATTAGAGAAATGTAGCTTTGACCAATCCCAGACTACCTTTCTTGGTTACGTGATTTCTGGAGAGGGGTTTGAAATGGATCCGGAGAAACTCCAATCCATTTTAGATTGGCCTTTACCTAAGGGTCTCAAGGCCATTCCGAGATTTATTGGTTTCTCTAATTATTACAGACGTTTCATTAAGGGTTACTCCTCTATTATTGCTCCTATCACCAATATGACCAGACAAGGGGCAGACACTAAGAATTGGTCTACTGAAGCACTTCTGGCTTTTAAGACTCTCAAGGAGCTGTTTGCTTCCGCACCAATTTTAGTTCACCCTGATACTACTCTACCTTTCCTACTCGAAGTTGACGCTTCTGAGACGGGTATAGGTGCCATCCTGTCCCAAAGGTTGGGTGTGGATAAACCATTACATCCATGTGGGTATTTTTCCAAAAAATTATCGGGTACTGAGAGCAGATATGACATTGATGACAGGGAACTCCTAGCGGTTATCATGGCTTTAAAGGAGTGGAGACATCTATTGGAGGGGACTTTGCATCCTGTTACCATTTTGACGGATCATAAAAACTTATCCTATATTGGGGAGGCTAAACGATTATCATCAAGACAGGCCCGTTGGTCTATATTCCTCACTCACTTCAATTACATACTCACATATAGGCCTGGTTCTAAGAATTCTAAAGCTGATGCCTTGTCTCGCCAACATGAACCTTCTGCCATATCTGAGCCGGTTTTATCCTCTATAGTACCTAAGTGTAATATCATCGCTAACACAACTCTCAAAATCCATTCTCCGCTTCTGGATCAGATCAGGAGCTTGCAGCATCTGGCACCTAGACTGACTCCTGCATCTAGACACTTCGTTCCTCCTGAACTCCAACTGGAGCTCTTACAGTGTCTTCACGAGAGTAAGGTGGCTGGTCATCCGGGCGTTCGCAAAACATATTCCTTGATCTCTAAGGATTTCTGGTGGCCTTCTTTACGGAGGGATATTAAGGATTTTATCGGAGCCTGTGAGGTCTGTACTAAGACTAAACTACCTCATTCGCTTCCTTGTGGTCTCTTACATCCCCTGGAAGTTCCAGAAAAACCTTGGTCCTGTTTGGCGATGGATTTTATTGTGGATTTGCCTGTTTCGAAAAAGCACACTGTTATTCTCACAGTGGTGGATATGTTTACCAAGATGGCTCATTTCGTGCCTTTACCTAAACTTCCGACTTCACCTGAATTAGCGGAGATTTTTGCTAAAGAGATCTTTCGCTTACATGGGATACCTTCCGAGATTACTTCTGATAGAGGTTCCCAGTTTGTTTCACGTTTCTGGAGATCATTCTATTCTCAACTAGGCATTAAATTGAATTTTTCTTCTGCTTATCACCCTCAGTCTAACGGAGCCGCTGAACGTACCAATCAAAAGATTGAACAATATCTGCGTTGTTTTGTTTCTGAACACCAGGACGATTGGGTCGGTCTGATTCCTTGGGTAGAGTTCGCACACAATAATCTTGTTTGCGATTCAACTTGCTCTAGCCCCTTTTTCATGAATTATGGTTTTCATCCTTCCATTCTTCCGTTGGTTCCTTCTTCCCAGGGGGTACCGTCGGTTGATACTCATGTTGCCAATCTGAAGAAGTTGTGGGATCAGACTCGACAAATTCTCCTACATAATTCTATACTGTATAAAAAACACGCTGACAAACGCAGAAGGCCGGCTCCTAGTTTTGTTCCTGGTGATAGGGTATGGTTGAGTACTAGAAACATTCGTTTGAAAGTACCGTCTATGAAATTCGCTCCTCGCTACATTGGACCCTATAGGATCCTGAATCGAATTAATCCTGTTGCGTATCGCCTAGCGCTCCCCTCTGCCTTACGTATTCCTAATTCCTTTCATGTTTCCTTGCTAAAACCCCTGATCTGTAACATATTCTCCTCCAAGGTCTCCTCTCCTCACTCTGTTCAGGTTGAGGGCCAGGAGGAGTACGAAATCAACTCCATCATCGATTCTCGAATCTCCCGGGGGAAAATTCAATACCTGGTTGACTGGAAGGGATATGGTCCAGAAGAGAGGACCTGGGTACCACAGGAGGATGTCCATGCTCCTCGTCTTCGCAGGGCTTTTCATTCCCGCTTTCCATCTTGTCCCGGTTCCTTCCGCCCGGTGGGCGTTTCTGAGAGGGGGGGTACTGTCAGGGTACCTGTAGTCTCTACCCCTGAGACGGGTAGAGACTTAGACCTTTTTCCATCCAGACGGCATGATTCTCCCGTTCCTCGCGGTCCCCTCGCGCATGTAAACGCCGGCCGCGAGAGAACTATGCCTTTTTGTAACGTGACGCTCAATAGTCGACGTCATGACGCTATTCTAGCCCGACCTGTCAGTCAAATCCCAGACACGAATCAGGTCTCGGCGGAGGCGTGATTAGTCTCTAGAACCAGGGTATTTAAGGGAGCTCTCAGCATTTGCTCATTGCCCTGTCGTGGTTCTAGCCAGCCTAGTCACACAGTGCTCTTGTATTCTCTTGTCTTTTGGTTCTGACCCGGCTTTGTTATTACTTACCTGTCTTCTCTGTTATCCTTGACCCGGCTTGTCTCTCGCTTACCTGTCTTCTCGTTCCCTCGACCTCGGCTTGTCCCTGACCATTCTATACGTAGTATTACGTTTAGTCCGGCCATTCTTAGGTCCGGTATACGTATCTGCTACTCTTTGTACTCTGCGTGTTGGATCCCTGTCCCGATCCTGACAGCTAGTCTTATACTCGAGTCAATACGTTTTCCCAGTTTTTTGGGGTAAAATTAGAGGCCTCGACTTAAATTTGGGTCGACTTATACTCGAGTATATACGGTAATTAGGTACATTAAGTTAATGAAGTATGTGTTATATATATTTTATTTGAATAATTTAATTTTATTAAATCAAATATACAAATTTCAAATATATTTTCAATAAAATACAAAGTGTATATAAACATTGAGTGGAAACTATGTACATTTTAAATCTCAGTTGACAAACTGAGCTAGAAAAGCCACATAAAAAGACCACACAAAATCTACATCTGATTAGCCTTGTATTTGCAGAGATGGAAAATAAACAGTTTCTAGACTCTATTAGTGCCAGGGTGGCACTAAAGCTAGATCCCTACCTGTCATACAACTATGCTATGCTATGCCAGCAGGAGATCTACCATTTGTCCTTCCTTGCAGAGTTGTATTTGTGTACAGTGTTTGTGTATTTGAATGTAAGCATTTTTTTTGTACCAAGTATGTGTGTATGCAGGGCTGTATTATTTTGTACTGTTGTTATTGGAACACAGTGGTGCACTTGTGTAAACTATTTGCATTTGAATGCAGAGATGTGTTTGTATATGGAGTACATCCCAGCGATCAAACATACTTACATAGATATACATACACATTAACTGACACATTCTGATACACACTGCAACATACACACACTCAGAAATACGCATCACGTCCTGACGAAGCCGTCCGAGAACGGCGAAACGCGTAGACAAACACGTAATCACGCAAAAGAGGAGGCGGAGCCTAAACACGAGCCGGGAACACGGAAGAAGGAAACGAGTCTATACTCACCTGCCGACCCGACTCCATTCAACTCGTGTGATTCAGGAGACATCACCCAGTGTGGGACAGTCTTGCTGTGAGCAAACGGGAATATATACCGTTATGCTCACCACCATTTCCAGTAAGCAGGAATTTGTTTTTACTGCCATTTAGCTATATTTTAGCGGTTTTTTTTTATAAATTGTATACAATAAATTGTTATTTTTATATCATACACACGTATATGAATTCATACCAGTTTATGCAGATCTGTACTATGATCTCTTGTTGATCTCTCTTTTTTGCATGCTGTATCTGAAATTTGAGTCCTATCCAGCAAAGTCTAAGTATAAATTCATCTTTGTTTGGTGATAGGGGCTTATTCACTCTATAACGCTCCACTTCTTATACATTTTACTACACACTGACAAATACATATACCCTGACACACAGATCCACACACTGACACATACAAATACTCTGATACAGATACATACACTGCCACATGTGCACACCCATATACACAAACTCATTGATACAGAGATGCACACAATTACACACATTGATTCACACTTACACATTCACACATACTGTTACTTACACAAAAAAATCATAATTTTATATTTGCAGCCATCCTCATGCTAGCATACCTTTTGTGCACAGGAGGGTGGCTTACTTGGGATCCAGCTGCTGGCTCTCTCCTTTCTTCTTCCCACTCATGTGCCTCCTCTCCCTCCTGGTCATGCTGTTAAAGGGTAGCTGTTCAGCAAAAAACAACGGGTAGCCCTAAGTGCATGGGCCACTCGATGGGTCCCCTGTAAATGCGGGCCCCTGTGCAGCTGGACCAGCAATAGTTCTGCCACTGTATGTGCTGCTGGGGAGTTAATAAAGTCATCGGAAAAAGAAAGTACACCCTCTTTAAATTTTATGGTTTTACATATCAGGACATAATAAAAATCATATGTTTACAGGACTTAAAATTAGACGAACAACACATGACATATTACACCATGATAAAAATCATACCTTTGCAGGACTTAAAATTAGATAAACAACACATGACATATTACAACCTGAATCGACACACACACATATACTCACTCACTCACAGACACACACACACACACACACTGACAGCCAAACACACACACTAAGACTCACACACATTCACTGACAGGCACACAATGACAGACACACACTGATACTGACACACTCACACATATTTTCTCATACGCTCACAATTTATTTATTCATTTTCATTTATTATTATTATTATTATTATTATTATTATTATTATTACAGGTATTTATATAGTGCCAGCATATTCCGTAGCGCTTTACAATATTATCAGAGGGGAAGATTTAACAATAAATGAGAATTACAAAAACTCACAGGAACAATAGGTTGAAGAGGGCCATGCTCAAACAAGCTTACAGTTTATAGGAGGTGGGGCATTAAAAACCCAACAGGACAGGAGATAGCAATCAAACAAGGTAGGATAGAATAGAGTGCTGCCCTTTAGGAGAGAGCAAGGGATAGACATGTGAGGTAGAGGTTACTCTGGAAGGCCATAAGCTTTCCTAAAGAGAAGGGTTTTGAGGCACTTTTAAAATGATTGAAGACTAGGGGAGAATTTGATGGTCGTAGGCAGGCTATTCCAAAGGAAAGATGCCACCAGCGAGAAGTCCTGCAAGCGTGAATTGGCCATACAGGTGCGAGCAACGAAATATAGGAGGGGCTAAAATTGGTCAGTGCTTTATAGGTGTAGATTAGTACCTTGAATTGACTCCTATAGGATACAGGAAGCTAATGTAAGGACTGACAGAGGTGTGAGAAGAGCTACAGGAGAAGAAAATCAGTCCAGCTGCAGGATCCATTACAGACTGTAGCGGGACAATATGACTTGTGGGAAGACCTATTAGGAGAGAATTACAATAATTTGTGTGAGAGATTACTAGAGCAAGGACAAGCACCTTAGTAGCATCTTGTAACGGATCTACGGGCACCCCAACTGGGTACCTCCATTGAAGGATGCTCCTAGCGCTTCCTGAGGACTCCAAGCACTGCAGCAGACACCACAACCACCGAAACGGAAAAGCATACGAATGCTCTCAAGCATATGAATGCTGTAAACAGCTGAACAGGAAAAGCATACAATCAGCTTACACTCCTGGCAATCAGCATACAATCCAATTCCCCCAATGACGAGACGACACTTCGTTTTGAGGGTCAAGCAGAACTGACTGTACTGCCACATACAGCCTCTTTTATTCACAATCCACAAACATAGTACTGCCCACAGGGTTTTTGAAAACAACCAATAAACACGTACAATAAACACAAAATCCTCCCCTCTGCCTGTGATATGATTACTGAACACAATGGGTAATATAATTATCACAGGCAGAGAAATACAGTTTTATAAAACATATCACAGGGACCCCAAAACATGCAATAACCGGGGGATCTGGGTGAACCACATATCCAAAATTCACCCAGATCCGTTCAGTAGTTTGGAAGATACAGTTTAATGCAGATTCCGCAGAACCTATACAGGCTATATGAAAAATAATTACTGTATAATGTGTCCCCTGTTGTATAGTTTAAAACTACTGCACGATGTCTTTGTGCACCAAATACCGGCGAGATGGCACCGTATAGAAAAGTCCAAACAGTGTCTGTGAGTTAAAATGGCCGCCATCCATTGTTCTCACCATGTGCTTCATCCATTGTTCTCACCATGTGCCTCTGATACATGAAATGGTGGCCACCCAGTGACTCCACAGTGTGTCCCCAGATGGTTCTTAAAGGGCCAGCAGCAGCATAATAAAATACAATATGCCCAAATCTGTTCCTCGAAGGGCAATACATCCCAGGGGTCATAGTCAGCAGGCAGGAGGCTGGCAAAAAGGCCCCTCCAAAACCCTGTGGTGAGGCTTGTTCCGCCACACATCTTGCATAAGAAAAGGGCAGATGCGGGTTATATTTTTAATGTGGAATCTACAGGATTTGGTAACAGACTGGTTGTGAGGATCAAATGTGCCAGAATCAAGTATAATGCCTGATGTGGGTACCATTCACTTGAAGGGAGAGCGAAAGAGTGGATCAATATTAGGAAGAGGAAAGATAAGGAGTTCAGTTTTAGAGAGACTGAATTTTAAAAAGCAGGAGGACATCCAATCAGAGATGGAAGAAAGGCAAGCAGTGACACATTGCAGGACGGCAGGGGAGATGTCCGGGAAGGGGAGAGTCATAAGCATACCGGTGGTATTGGAATCCAAATGAGGTAATACGTTTGCCAAGAGAGGCAGTATAAAGAGAAAATAGAAGGGGACCAAGTACAGAGCCTTAGGGGACTCCAACAGAGACAGGACAAAGGGAGGAGGTATCATTAAAAAAGGAGATACTGAATGAGTGAAAGGAGAAAAACCAAGAGAGGACAGTGTCACAAAGGCCGAGTGATTGAAGAGTTTGGAGAAGGAGAACATGGTCAACAGTGTCAAAGGCAGCAGAGGGGCCAAGAAGAATTAGCATAGAGTAGTGCCCTTTGGATTTAGTTGCAATTAGGTTGTTAGGTACTTTACTAAGAGCAGTCTCAGTAGAGTGGAGGGGGCAGAAGTCAGACTGAATAGGGTCAAGGAGAGGAAGCAATTGAGGAAGCAAGTCAGGCGGGTAAAGACTAGTCTTTCCAGAAGCTTTGAGGAAAAAGGGTGCAGGGATTTGTAATGATAGTTAGGAGGAGACGGGTCAAGATATTTTTTTTTTAAAGATAGGTACTACAGTAGCATGTTTAAGGGCAGCAGGGACAACACCAGAAGAGAGAGAGCAGTTGAAGATGTGTGTTAAGGAAGGCACAAGACAAGAGGAGAGAGATATGAAAAGGTGAGACGGGACAGGATCAAGCGGGAAAGTAGTGGGTCGAAAGGAAAGGAGAAGCGCAGCCACCTCTTGTTCAGTAGTCTGAGAGAAAGTCTGAAGGGTAGGAAAGGCAGGACCTAGGTGTTGTTGAGAAAGAGAAGGGCAAGGTGGTGAGAATTCTTTCCTTAGATGTTCAATCTTGTTGGTAAAGTAGCATGCAAAGTAGGGATGCCAAGCAGCAAAGTGGTCAAGGTAGAAGAGAGGGGAACCAGGGGGACAATAAATAATGGCCATGTTAGCAGAGATGGGTTTGAAAAGACAAATTGAGTGAAATTTAAATGAGGAGAAATAGAGGGAAGGGGAGGTGGGTAGAGGTTTGAAGAAGGAGGGAGGTGAGAGCAGAAACCTTACACCACCACCTTTGCTTTCAGAGTGTCTTGAGTTTTGGGAGATTTGAAGACCACCAAAGGATAGAGAGACAGCGGTAGCGGTGTCAGAGGGAGAGATACATGTTTCTGTTATGGCTAGTAAGTCTAGGGAAGAGATGAAAAGGTTGTGCACAGCAGTGGATTTAGTAACACTGCAAACAGAGCATACATTCCAGAGGGCAGTATGGAAGGAGGATTTAAAGGAAGAGTGACATGAGATGGGTATGAATTATTGTGATTCCTAGAGTTACCACATGGTGAGTTTGCTGAGGTGGGACTGGGATTTGGAGAGACATCACCAGCTGCTAGGGGCAGTAGGATAGAGAGTAAGAGAAGATGGGAGTAGGATTTAAAAGCTTTGTGAGAGGGTGTGTATTTAGACGTTTTAGAAAGGATTGGTGGAGATAGGCTGGAAAGGTATAAGTAGAGTGCATGGGATGAAAAGAGAGGGGAGGGAAGTAAAGTGGGAGCAATAAAAATGGTGTCAGTAGGGACAAGGGAGCTTTTATTCCAGAAGTTTGGTCCGTAAGGGGTTAAATAGGGAGCTAGCAGCTCTGCATATGAGGAGGTTGTTGTGTTTAGAGAGAGGCAGCCTAACTAAGTAATTAATGCTAAACATGACTGCTGTTTATCTCACTATGCACAGCTTGGGTGCTTTTAACCAACACGCACAGCCACAATATGCATAAATG
This sequence comes from Pelobates fuscus, assembly GCF_036172605.1. Lineage (NCBI taxonomy): Eukaryota > Metazoa > Chordata > Amphibia > Anura > Pelobatidae > Pelobates > Pelobates fuscus. The sequence continues at coordinate 172,368,223 of NC_086318.1, read as the reverse complement.
TTTACATATTCACCATGCCTCCTTTTTATGTGAGCTATTCAAATTTTGGTGTGTGTCTGTCACATATAGCAATAACTGTATTTTGCTATATGTTTTTCAAAATGGCTTTATATTTTTTTCTATTATTTGTAGTGAGTTGTGAGCTAAGGTTGATGTTCATAGGGGGTATGATATATCGTAAAAACAAAGTGTACATCTGATTTATTGAATGCTCTGCAGTTAGAAGCTAGCAAATTGTATATATGTATATATGTATATATATATATATATATATATATATATATATATATATATATATATTGTAGATCTCGAAAGCTGGTCTTTGAAATATTATGTTAGTCCAATAAAAAAGGCATCATTGCATACTGCAATACTCTAGTATTTTGGCATATATTTTGGCATATATATATAAATCCCCATTATTTTTTTTGCCTAGATTAGGTGCTTTTAAAAACTAATAAAATCTGTCAACATTGAAGTTGCTGTTTACTAGATAGGAGAGTGCGCTGGATCTTGTGTATTGTTTATTGTATAATATGGCCCCCAGCAGCACCCCATTTAAGCATGTTCAGGTGAGTGCAACCACCCCCAATGTTTCATATATAGAGGGGGGGGGATGAGGAGAATGAGGGGGGGGATGAGGAGAATGAGGGGGGTGAGGAGAATGAGGGGGGGTGAGGAGAATGGGGGGGGGTGAGGAGAATGAGGGGGGGTGATGAGAATGAGGGGGGGTGAGGAGAATGGGGGGGTGAGGAGAATGAGGGGGGGTGAGGAGAATGAGGGGGGTGAGGAGAATGAGGGGGGGTGAGGAGAATGAGGGGGGTGAGGAGAATGAGGGGGGTGAGGAGAATGAGGGGGGTGAGGAGAATGAGGGGTGGAGGGGGAGAGTCCACTAGGAGAGGGGGGTGGTGAGGAGAATATGGGGGGGGCAGGAAGAGTCCACTGAGGGAGGGTAGGTGTGAGGAGAACGTGGGAGGGAGGGGGTGAGGAGAACATTGAGGAGAACGTGGGGGAGGGGGAGACCACTAAGGGAGGGAGGGAGGGGGTGGCGGAGAGACCACTAAGGGAGGGGGGGTGAGGAGAATGTGGGGGGGGACATGGGAGGGAGGGTGAAGAAAATGGGGGGGAGGAAGAGTCCACTAAGGGAGGGAGGGGGTGTGTGAGGAGGAAATAGGAGGGAGGGGGGTGAGGAGAACATGGGGGTGTTGAGGAAAATGTGGGGGGGAGACCACTAAGGGAGTGAGGGGGTAGTGGAGAGACCACTAAGGGAGGGGGATGGAGAAGAGACCACTAGGGAAGGGTGGGAGGAGAGGAGAGGAGAGACCACGAAGGGTGGGGGGGAGGGAGGCGAGACCACTAATGGAAAGTAGGTGAAGAGGGGAGAGACCACTAATGGAAAGGGGAGGAAGAGGGGAGACCACTAATGTAAATGTGGGGGGAGAGGAGAGATGACTAATGGAAAGGGGGAGAGTAGAGACCACTAGGGGGCAGAGGAGAGCAGAGACCACTAAGGGGGAGACGAGAGACCACTAATGGAAAGTTGGGGAGAAAAGGAGAGACCACTAAGGGGGGGAGGAGAATAGAGACCACTAAGGGATAGGGATTGAGAGGAGAGACCACTAAGGGGCAGGGGAGAGGTCTAAGGGATCGAAGGGAGAGCTCTATAGGACAGGGGGCAGGACAGGGAGCTCTTTCACACCACGCACACACACACACACACATAATGCATCCCTATACATACACAGAAACACACAATGCATTCTTACACACACAGAAACACAACATGCTTCCCTTACACATAGATAAACACACAATGCATCCATTACACACACACAATGCAACCTTTACACACTAAGACAATGCATCCTTTGCACACATACACAGAATCACACAATGCATCCCTTACACACACATGCAAACACACACTGCTTCTTTTACACACACAGAAACACAATGCATCTCTTACACATACTCAATGCACCCCTTACAGACACACACATTGCATCCCTTACATACACAGAAACAAACCTTGCATCCCTTATGCATATAAACACAGATTCACACAATGCATCCCTTACACACAACCAGAAACACACAATAAAACCCATATACACAAACACACACTGCTTTCTATCACTTACACAAAAACACACTGCTTCCACTACACACAAACACACTACATCACCTACACAAACTGGTATCCCTATACACTACAATTCATAAGCACACACATTAGATCATCTACAATAACACATAACACATCCCCTACACACTACACTCCCTGTTTTGAAACTCATGGATGGAACATATGGGTCAGCGTTATGGGCATACTCACCATCAGGCCCTGGGGCCCAGACCTTGAGTTGTGTTAGGGGCCCCAAAAAATGGAGCTGCTTCCCGTTCCCCCAGAACATTGAATTTTGTGACCACAGTTACAAACAGCCTCCAGAGATCCTGTTCTACACTAGACCAGTGGAACCAAACTGCAGTCAGAGCCCATCACCATCCTCATCTGGTTGTAAGTAGGCAATCTAGTATATTATTAGTGACACTAATCTCTAATTTACCTCACATTAAAGGGACACTATAGTCCCCAAAACCACTGCAGCTTAATGAAGTGGTTCTGGAGTCTATAGCCTGTCCCTGCAGGCTATTTAATGTAAACACACACTGTGTGCAGCACTAGGGAAGAGGGGGCACATTTTTCTTTTGCCTAAATATCTTTTGCACCGGCCCTGCATATGGCAGGCCAGGAATGAGAATTACCCCCATGGTGGCATACCATTTGCAAAATAAGACAACCCAAGGTATTGCAAATGGGGTATGTTCAGTATTTTTTAGTAGCCACCATAAAACCTGTACATGGGAAATACTGTTTTACTTGGGAGACTTCGCTGAACACAAATATGTGTTTAAAAACAGTAAAACATATCACAGCGATTATATTGTCAGTGAAAGTGACTTTTTTGCATTTTTCACACACAAACAGCACTTTTACTGATGATATAATTGTTGTGATACGTTTTCCTGTTTTGAAACACTAATATTTGTGTTCAGCAAAGTCTCCCGAGTATAACTGTAACCCCCATGTACAAGTTTTATAGTGTTTTGTTAAAGTTACAGGGTCAAATATAAGGCTTGATTTTTAGCCAGATTGGTTATGTTGCCTCTGCGAGCGGAATAGTAGCCCAGGAATGAGAATCACCCCCATGATGGTATACGATTTGCAAAAGAAGACAACCCAAGGTATTGCAAATGGGGTATGTCCAGTATTTTTTAGTAGCCACAAACACTGCCCAAAGTTAGCGTTCTTAATTGTTTTTTGAATTTTTAACACACAAACAAATATAAATGCTCATTTTGGCCAGTGTTTGTGACTACTAAAAAAGACTGGATGTACCCTATATTGAATACCCTGGGTTGTCTAATTTAAAAAAAAAAATATGTACATGTGAGGTGTGATTCAGAGATTTATGACAGATAACAGTGTTACCATGTCACTATTGATACATTTTTAAAAAATAAATATTTTTAAACAGCAATTTCCTATTTGTACTTATAGCCCTATAACTTGCAAAAAAAAAAACAAGGACACATTTTTGAATCTATTTAGCAGTTTTTTTCATTAGCTTTTGTAGATATAATAATAATTTTTCACCATATTCTATTATTTTTTTTTTAAAGTAAGTTATATTACATGATACAAATAATGGTATGTAAAGAACGTCCTTTTTGTCCTGAAAAAAACAATATATAACTTGTATGGGAACAGTAAATGAGAGAGAGAAAAATTACAGCTAAACACAAACACCACAAAAAGTGTTAAACAGCTCTGGTCCTTAACGTACAACATGGCCACAACAGACCGGTCATGAAGGGGTTGAAGGGGAAACTATAGTGCCAGAAAAACAAACTAGTTTTCTTGGCACTATAGAATCCCCCCTCCTCCTCTGCCCCCCCCCTCCCCCCCTGGGTCCAGCGCCGATGTCTCTCGGCACTGGTTCGAGTCCGCCTTGCCAACAACAGCCAGTGGGGAGCCCTAATGCACATTATATAAAAAACATGCAATTTTACCATTAGTCTGTAGACATCCTAAAAATATAAAATACAGAACATAGTATAGCCTGTGTAACGGATCGCCTGGCACCCCGACTGGGTACCTCCGTTAATGGATGCTCCTAGCGTTTCCTGAGGACTCCAAGCACTCTGGCAGACACCACAATCACTGAATCTGAGAAGCATATAAATCCTCTCAAGCCTCTGAATGCTGTAGACAGTTGAATAGGAACCATACGAATAGGTTTGCACTCCTAGCAGTCAAACTGGAACAGCATGCAATAAATCCTCCCCCAATAATGAGACGACACTTCACTTTGAGGGTTAAGCAGGAAATGAGGCTGGCACTCCCAGCCTGGTTTTTATTACAGTTGTTGAGAATACAGGTCCGCCCACAGGGAGGGACAAAACAACCAATCAATCGGTACAATACACACAGACACTCCCACACAAAATCCTCCCCTCTGCCTGTAATATGATTACTGAACACAATGGGTAATCTCATTATCACAGGCAGAGGAGTACAGTTTTATAAAAAATATCACAGGGACCCCAAAACATGCAATAACCCCATATAAAGTATATCCTCAGAACCAGGGGATCTGGGTGAACCACATATCCAAAACTCACCCAGATCCATTCAGTAGTTTGGAAGATACAGTTTAATGCAGATTCCGCAGAACATATACAGATTATATAAAAAATTATTACTGTATAATGTGTCCCCTGTTGTATAGTTTAAAACGACTGCACGATGTCTTTGTGTGCCAAATACCGGTGAGATGGCACCGTGTAGAAAAGTCACAACAATGTCTGTGAGTTAAAATGGCCGCCATCCATTGTTCACAACATGTGCTTCATCCATTGTTCTCACCATGTGCCTCTGATACATAAAATGGTGGTCACCCAGTAACTCCACAGTATGTCCCCAGATGGTTCTTAAAGGGCCAGTAAGGTCATACATAATCCATTATGCCCAAATATTGTACTTGCAGGGCCATATCTCCCAGGGACCATAATCACAGGGCAGGAGGCGAGCAAGCATTCCCCTCCAGGAAACTGGGGCAGACTCTGGTGCAGGGTCCAGTCCGCTACAGCCTGCATATAACAGATGATTTAAAATAGATAAAAAAATCTCCCACTCACGTGGTGCTGAGTCGTTTAGAAGTGGTTCAGACTATATGCGCCTTTTCCAAACAATTTGGAGACTGTAATGCTGGAAACAAGGTCAAGATGCTCACTGTAAAGTTGCTACTTCCCCTTGTATAGCTTAGATAAACGCCAGGTTGAAGGTAGATACAGGAACAAAAATCTTTATTAGTAACATAAAATACAGCTAAAACGGAATCTCCTATACAAAGCTGCACTGACGCGTTTCGACCGGTCTTTATCAAAGTGCTGAGTATCATAACAAACTTTTACGTTTAAATATCATCAAAAAAGGCGCGCTGTTTCTCCTCGTCTTCTCACTTCCGGTTTCTGTTTGTTACTCCCGGTCATCTGACTTCAGGTTACGTTACGTGTTCCAAAGGCACTTCCGGGTCAGCGGTCATGTCTCTGTTGAATGATCAAACTTCCGGTGAAAATAACTTTATACAAATGTTCTTAATGTGCATGTTGCTTTAAAAAAACTTAAATAAAACCATCCATACAGAACAGACGAAGCGATCTTCTTTATACTATGCCATAATAAAACTATATAGAAACACATGACATTTAAATGCTCAAAAGAAAAGAAAAAGCATAAGAAATAAAAATGTGTATATGAATCATATGAACTATATCAACCAATACATATATGGGGGTGGGGGGGAGGGAAAAAGAGGAAGGAGATATATATGATTAGATGAATAAAACATGAATTGCATCAAAATTCAATAGTTACACAAAATATGTATATCTCAAAAGACAATACAAAATAAATAATAAATATATAATATAAGTCCATATAGAATACATAAAAGCATATACAAGGTATCATCATAAAAAGGAGGTAATCTCGAAACCTACATTTAGACCATCTGGAGTTAGGGTGTTGAGGTTGAACATCCACCCAATTTCTGCTATACTTAAAATATTGTCTTTACATCCCCCTCTCCAGTGTACTTTAATTTTTTCTATACCTATAAACATTAAATCATCCGGGTTACCACCATGTTGCTCAGAAAAATGTTTAGAAACACTATGATTTATCCATTTTTTCTTTATGTTGTTAATGTGCTCACCTATTCTTAACTTCAGTTCAGTTTTCTTGTTGTTTTACCAACATACTGGTAACCACAGGTTAAAAGATATATAACATTAGTTGTATTGCACGTAATTTTATCACAGGACAGGAGGCGAGTATTTTGCATAATCTTTCTTTACTAACTCCATAGCAGCAAAGAAAAGAGTGACATAACTGAGAACCAATCACAATGCAGTATAGAGTATAAGAGGTGTTACATATGACAACATTTCCTCTTTCTTTGCTGCTCCATCACAAGATAAGTACAGCTTTTGGTTTATCCTCTCTGTCCTTACACTTTTACTGTGTTTTATATCATATTTTATAGCTATTCTATTATTGTATTTCTGTTACTACTATCCTTTGGGGCTATTCCCCTTTGTTTATGACCACCCCCCCCCCCCCGGCTCAGGGACCTTTCTAGCGCCTTTTCTCCCCTATCCCGTTTACAGGAGTTCTTACCGGCATTCTCTCAGTCTTCACCTCTACTCCCCAGAGCCAGATCTCTCTTCACGGTATTTTCCGCCTTTCAACGTCATTCACACGTTCTTTTCGCTTCACGAACGGCCCTAATCTTACCATTCATTCGGGTAGGTTCGTTTCACTTGGTGAACACCTAGCGTTCGGCGAATTTCCCGCGAACGCCTTGTATTAGGCGCTCGCGTTCGTTTAGTGCGCAGAACTGTCAGGGTACCTGCGGTCTCTACCTCCGAAAGAGGTAGAGACTTAGCTGTTCCTCCATCCAGACGGCCTGATGGCTCCCTTCACCAAGGTCTATCCGGTCATGCAAGGCCGGCTGCGAGGGAGTGAATGCCTTTTACAGCATCTAGGCAGGAAGTTGTCATCAGGACACTCCTCCGGAACGACCTGTCACTCAATTGCTGCAGGACCAATCAGGACGCCTCGGAGGCGTGGTTACTGCTCTGAACAGGGTATTTAACAGAGCTTTGTTCATTAGCTCATTGCCCTGTCGTGGTTCTAGCTTGTTCTAGTCACTCAGTGCTTGTGTATTCTATTATCTCTTTTGGTTTTGACCCGGCTTGTTTACCTTACTCTGCTTATCTCTGTTACCCTTGATTCGGCTTGTCTCTCGCTTACCTGTCTTCTGTTACCCTCGACCTCGGCTTGTCTTTGACCATTCTATACTGTACTACTTACGTTAGTCCGGCCATTCTAAGGTCCGGTATACGTATCTGGCTACTGTTTGTACTCTGCGTGTTGGATCCCTGTCCCGATCCTGACATTACGACAGGGCCAATGGATCCTGCAAGTACAAACAGTCAGCTTGCTTCTCCTGATCCTAGGTTTGAAGCCATGGATCACAGAATGGATCAGATGGCGCTTGCGCTACAGGCTCTATTATCTCGTGCCAATAACCCACCAGAGGAGATACGTAATACCCCTGTTTCTCCTGTTGGTTCAGGTCTAGAGGTAGCCACAGTGGGTGCTTCTTCTCGCATTACCCCCCCAGTACGCTATGGTGGGGCTCCTGAGAAGTGTCGTGGTTTCTTCAACCAAATTAGTATCCATTTTGAATTGCAACCTCGCTCTTACCCTACAGATATGGCAAAGGTAGGATTTATTATCACCCTACTTATTGAGAAAGCTCTGAGATGGGCCAACCCATTATGGGAGAACGATAACCCATTAGTTTATAACTATAACGCCTTTGTAGCTGCTTTTAGAAGAACATTTGACCCTCCAGGTAGAAAGGTTAATGCAGCCAGATTACTGTTGCGTCTGAAACAGGAGAACCGAACACTGGTGGATTATGCACTAGAGTTCAGGTCTCTGGCGTCAGAGGTCAAGTGGAATGAGCAGGCGTATATGGATGTATTTTTGAATGGCTTATCTGAAGTAATCCTTGATGAGGTTGCTACCAGAGAACTCCCTGAGAATTTAGAGGATTTAATTTCATTCATCTCTCGTATAGATGAACGTTTAAGAGAGAGACAGCTCGAGAGAGGAACCGGAGACCTTCTTTTAGGTTAGCCCCCGCTTTTCCAAGTCCTGACTCCATGGTATCTTTGCTTCCTGAACCTATGCAGATAGGGTATACCCGCCTCTCTGAGGAGGAAAGACAGTACAGGAGAAGAGAGGGTTTGTGTATGTATTGTGGAGCTAAGGGTCATTTACTCTCAAACTGTTCTAACCGCCCGGGAAACGCTCGCACCTAAGTCTCTCTAGAGGACATGCCTTGGGTGTTTCTATTTTGTCCTCTACTCCTAATTATAAAGATCACAGGCTTCTCCTACCAGTTTCCTTAACTTGCGGGAGGGAAGTAGTAAGGGCTATGGCTTTGATAGATTCCGGTGCTGCTGAGAATTTTATCGACCAAGCCTTTGCTAGTAAAAACAATTTCCCATCCCAGCTAAGGGAGACACCCTTGGCCGTTGAGGCCATAGATGGTAGACCACTACTAGACCCTGTTATCTTTCGTGAGACCATACCCATTGAGTTAAATGTTGGTATCCTACACGTGGAGAATTTATCTCATCTGCTCATTTCGTCTCCTTCTGTTCCCATAGTTCTGGGGTACCCATGGTTGAAAGAACATAACCCTATTATTGATTGGGAGTTAGGGGAGATACTCTCGTGGGGCCAGGGCTGCCAGGATCGGTGTTTGTGCAAGGTTTCTCCATTAGCTAATATTAACATACAGGAGAATCCTACTCAGTCCACAGAGAGACAAATACCAGACCTTTACCTAGACTTAAGGGCAGTGTTTGACAAGAAGAATGCCGATTCTTTGCCGCCACACAGGTCATTTGACTGTAAAATTAAGCTTCTACCCGGGACTATGCCTCCGAGTGGCCATGTATATCTTTTGTCTGTTCAGGAAAACTCGGTTCTAGAGGAGTATATTCAGGAGAATTTAGAAAAGGGATTCATCAGGAGGTCTTCTTCTCCGGCCGGGGCGGGGTTCTTTTTCATTAAAAAGAAAGATGGCACGCTGAGACCTTGTATCGATTACCGAGGCTTGAATAAAATAACTGTCAGAAATGCCTATCCCATCCCACTGATTACCGAGTTATTTGATCGTCTTAAGGGCTCCAAAATCTTCACCAAGTTAGATCTCAGAGGGGCTTACAATTTGGTGAGAATCCAGCAAGGTCACGAGTATGAACAGCATGCATCCGGTATGGCCATTACGAGTACACTGTTATGCCATTTGGACTATGCAATGCTCCTGCAGTATTTCAAGAGTTGATTAATGAGGTACTTAGGGAGTTTCAGCATGATTGTGTTATTGTTTACCTGGACGACATACTAATACACTCTAAGGAGATTGAGACTCACCATAGACAGGTCAGAAAGGTGTTACACAAACTTCTGCAACATGGTCTATACTGCAAATTGGAGAAGTGCAGTTTTGATCAGTCTCAGGTAGACTTTCTTGGGTACGTGATTTCTGGGGAAGGTTTTAAAATGGATCCTGGTAAACTCCAATCTATTTTAGACTGGCCTTTGCCCAAAGGAATCAAGGCTATCCAAAGGTTTATTGGTTTTTCCAACTACTATAGGCGCTTCATTAAGGGTTACTCCTCTATCATTGCGCCTATTACCAATATGACGAAACAAGGGGCTGATACTAAGTTCTGGTCTGAGGAAGCTCTTGGTGCTTTTAAGACTCTCAAGGAACTTTTTGCCTCAGCTCCCATTCTAGTTCATCCTGATACGACTCTGCCTTTCTTGCTCGAGGTCGATGCTTCTGAGACAGGAGTTGGGGCTGTTCTGTCTCAAAGGTTAGGGGTGGATAAACCGTTACACCCTTGTGGTTTCTTCTCTAAAAAATTTTCTGGGCCTGAGAGCAGATATGACATCGGGGAGAGGGAACTGTTAGCGGTCATTAAGGCTTTAAAGGAGTGGAGACATTTACTGGAAGGGACACTACACCCTGTTACTATCCTAACGGATCATAAGAACTTGTCTTATATTGGGGAGGCTAAGCGCTTGTCCGCCAGGCAGGCTCGCTGGGCTTTGTTCCTCACTCACTTTAATTATGTACTTACGTATAGACCTGGTTCTAAGAACTCTAAAGCCGATGCTTTGTCTCGTCAATATGAACCATCCACTATAACTGAACCACTTCTGTCCTCCATAGTTCCTAAGGGGAATATCATCGCGAACACGAATCTCAGGATTCACTCTCCATTGCTTTCTGAGATCATGAAGTTTCAGCATTTGGCACCCAAACAGACTCCTGGGGATCGACACTTCGTTCCTGCCGCTCTCCAACTGGAGGTGCTACGCTGTCTCCATAACAGCAAGGTGGCTGGGCATCCTGGTATCCGCAAGACTTATGCGCTGGTCTCTAAAGATTTTTGGTGGCCTGACTTACGCAAGGATATTAAAGAATTCATCGGGGCATGTGAAGTTTGTACCAAGACCAAGCTACCCCATTCGCTTCCATGCGGATTTCTGCACCCTTTAGAGGTTCCTGAAAAGCCTTGGTCCTGTCTGGCAATGGACTTCATTGTTGATTTGCCTATCTCTAAAAAGCAGACTGTCATCCTCACTGTGGTAGACAGATTTACTAAAATGGCTCACTTCATTCCCTTACCTAAACTCCCATCTTCGCACGAATTAGCGGAGATATTCGCCAGGGAGATTTTCCGGTTGCATGGGATACCTTCCCAAATTGTCTCTGACAGAGGCTCCCAATTTGTTTCCCGTTTTTGGAGATCTTTCTGCTCCCAACTAGGCATCAAATTGAATTTCTCCTCTGCCTATCATCCTCAGTCCAATGGAGCTGCTGAACGCACTAACCAAAAAGTTGAACAATATTTACGTTGTTTCGTTTCAGAACACCAGGACGATTGGGTCGGTTTGATTCCTTGGGCGGAGTTTGCACATAACAATCTCATTTGTGATTCTACGCATTTTAGCCCTTTTTTCTTGAATTATGGCTTTCATCCTTCCATCCTTCCTTCGGAGTCTTCTTCTCAAGGGATACCGTCGGTGGATGTTCATGTTGCCAATTTAAGAGAGTTGTGGGATCAAACTCGACAAATCCTTCTGCACAATTCTACGCTGGTTTAAAGACACGCTGACAAACGTAGAAGGGCAGCACCGGTGTTTGTTCCAGGCGATAGAGTATGGTTAAGTACTAGAAACATTCGGTTAAAAGTGCCGTCCATGAAGTTTGCTCCTCGATATATTGGACCTTACAGGGTACTGTCTCAAATTAACCCAGTTGCGTATCGTTTAGCGTTGCCTAATGCCTTACGCATTCCTAATTCATTTCATGTTTCCTTGCTAAAACCATTAATATGTAACAGGTTCTCCTCCACGATCGCCCCTCCCCGCTCAGTTCAGGTGGAGGGTCAGGAGGAGTATGAGGTCAATTCCATCGTTGATTCTCGAATCTCCCGGGGGAAAATGCAATATCTGGTCGATTGGAAGGGTTATGGTCCTGAGGAGAGAAGTTGGGTACCTTAGGAGGAGGTGCATGCTCCCCGTCTCCGCAGGGCGTTTCACTCTCGATTCCCTTCTCGCCCTGGTGTATTCCGCCCGGTGGGCGTATCTGAGAGGGGGGGTACTGTCAGGGTACCTGCGGTCTCTACCTCCGAAAGAGGTAGAGACTTAGCTGTTCCTCCATCCAGACGGCCTGATGGCTCCCTTCCCCAAGGTCTATCCGGTCATGCAAGGCCGGCCGCGAGGGAGTGACTGCCTTTTACAGCATCTAGGCAGGAAGTTGTCATCAGGACACTCCTCCGGAACGACCTGTCACTCAATTGCTGCAGGACCAATCAGGACGCCTCGGAGGCGTGGTTACTGCTCTGAACAGGGTATTTAACAGAGCTTCGTTCATTAGCTCATTGCCCTGTCGTGGTTCTAGCTTGTTCTAGTCACTCAGTGCTTGTGTATTCTATTATCTCTTTTGGTTTTGACCCGGCTTGTTTACCTTACTCTGCTTATCTCTGTTACCCTTGATTCGGCTTGTCTCTCGCTTACCTGTCTTCTGTTACCCTCGACCTCGGCTTGTCTTTGACCATTCTATACTGTACTACTTACGTTAGTCCGGCCATTCTAAGGTCCGGTATACGTATCTGGCTACTGTTTGTACTCTGCGTGTTGGATCCCTGTCCCGATCCTGACAAGAACCCCCTGAACCACCTATTGGCGCTCGCGTTCGGCTAGTTCATTGCGCACGAATGCCTGGCGTTTGTGTTATTCCTTTTGCCGCCCTAGCATCTAGGGGAGGTACTAAAACCTTCCCTATTTCAACTGCTTTCAGTCCGGAGACCATTTTAAACGGCTACTGCTGTCCTGTTGCAGACTCCAGTCAATTCTAACTGCCAGATTCTCTGGAATATTCTTCTGAATTCTGCCTCCTTTTCACAGCTCACTGTGGGACCAGTATCAGGTTAGTGCTTTGCACTTGGGGTCGGTTTGCGCCAGTTGGATTATCCTTATTCTGGCCGGGGTGAGCCCCCATTCATGTGCTGCTGAACGGACCTGTCCATGCAGGATTCCGAATTCCTGGGTGAGCCCCAGTGACAGCCCTCACTACCTTACTTGACCTACCAGTCACATACCCTCTCAGGTTAACCATTACCTACTTCTATACCACACCCTGATCCCCAGGCCTCTCTAATTTTTTGTGCCACAAGTGCCCTCACGAATATTCACCGGGTGAGCCCCGAGTGTGATTGTAAGACCATGAAAGAATCTCAAAACCCCTCAGATCTCCAGGCCATGATTGCAGCAGCTGTAGCTGCATCTATGGAAAAGGCCTTTGCTAAATCGTTCCAATCGGAACAAGACGCATCTAAGCCACTTCCAAAGTGGGCTCACTATCGGGCGGATTCTGAGGACTCCGATTCCTCTAGGGAACGCTCCCACCCTCCTAAGCGCCATTGGAAAGGCGAGGCCATGGGACCACGTAAGTCCAAAGTAAAAGCCCCTGCTAAACACAGAAGAGCCACAAGCCTATCAACCCAAAAACCCGCTCAGGCTTCCTCTGTTTAAGATGACGCAGGACCATCACACGCTCTAGCCGTGGTTGACGAATGGCAGATGGCAACCTCCGACGAGGAGGAATCCGACTGGGACTCCGCTGCCAACTCTGACCCTTATCTCGTAAGGGAACAGACCCTGGGTGAGCCCCAGGACTCCATGGCCACAACCTTGGATAACCCACATCTTTGAGTGTGGAATACACCACTGACGGAGGAAATTTTCCCTATATCCTAGAAGCGGGGATCATACCACTGCACGCCTTCTATACTAGAACGAGTTATAGCTCTTACAAATGTGAGTTTTATACTAGCTTTTAATATTTTATCTATTTTATTATTGGACGTATTGCACTATCCTGTTTTTTTATTTGTTTTATCTTTCACATACGAGTGAATTTCCAAGAAGGAGAACAGCGAGGACCTCTTTCTCTGATCAAGCACCCACAGATTCCTCATTCTTCATAGGAGCATCATTTAGATAAGACTTTCTTTTACATTTTGGACTCATTGCTATTCTATATTGTTATTTATATATTGATTCCCCTCGGCGCAGCCCTTTCTTGTTATTTCTTTTTCATATAAATAGATATAATTACATAAATATACACGCAGGATTTAAATACATATATATTTAAATTCTGTGTGTATATTTATGTAATCTATTAACATAATTAAGTCATTTTATTATTTATAATTTGAGGGACCAGCCTGACAACCCAAGCAGCAAGTCCAGAGAATTTAATGTGCAAGTACTGTTTAACCCTGTAACTTTCCAAAACACCATATAACCTAGACATGAGGTGAACACAAATATGTGTGTTACACAACTGTAAAACTGGGCTACTAAAAAACACTGGACATAACCCATTTTGAATAACTTGGGTTGTCTACTTTTTCAAATGGCATGCTATGGTGGGGTTAATTTTCATTTATGGGCTACCATACCATCTCAAAGGCAGGATAGCCAATCTGGCACATTTCCTTTTGCAAAAACAGAAATTGGCAAATCTTATATTTGGCCCTGTAACTTTCCAAAACACCATAAAACCTGCACATGAGGAGTACTGTTGTACTCATGAGACATTACTCTACACAAATATTAGTGTTTTAGAGCAGTAAAATGTATTATACTGATAATATCATCGGTAAAAGGGCAGTTTATTTGTGAAAAAACACAAAAACAAAACAAATATAAACCAACTTTTGGCCAGGGGTTGTGACTAAGTGGCTACTTAAAGATTGTACATACCCCATTTTGAATACCCTGGGTTGTCTACTTTTACAAATGTTTTTCCAATGTTTTCCAATTTTCATTCCTGGGCTACCATACGGTATCATAGGCAACATAGCCCAGCGAACCAATCTGTAAGTTTCCAAAAACAAATAGAACTTGTATGGGGGGCGGGTGAGGTGGGGGGAGGGGATTCTGTGTTACTCGTGAGACATTGCTGAATACAAATATGTGTATTTTATTGCAGTAAAATCTAACAGTATGATGACATTCACAGTTAAAATTTCATGTATAAAAAATGTATTGAAAAATAAATAGTTTTTCTTAATTTCTCATACTTTTTTTTAGATTTTATTCACATTGTTATGTTTCATATATAAATATGTGATATAAAATGAAAGCCCTTTTTCTCCTGAACAAAATTATATATAATAAGTGTGGGTGCACTAAATATGGAAGAGGTGAATTATGGTTAAACAACATATAGCGCAAATTCCAGGATTTGTTTACGTTTTGTTTTGATCACAACTTGTACAATTGGCTCCGTCCTTAAGGGGTTAAAATATCTATAGAGAAACATCTGTCTTCTACATCAATTTGATTGGAAAAAATAAACAGAGCTAATATTTAATAGATATTTAAGTATATGGTGTATAGGTAACACACTTTGTATTTCCTGTGCACTTTTAGCCTTAAAATATTGCTGAATAAATTATTTACTAAAGCTGCCTCTATATGCGTCTTTATAAGTCAAAGCTTGTATCCTTGCCTTTTGCACATAAAAACAAAAGGAAGAAAAAGGAGGAAAAAAAAGTTATTGTTTAGTATGTTGAATGAACTACAAAACTGCCAATGAAAGCTTGCATACCACAGGGCAGACTAATCAATCACCTTTTTAATCATACTGGCAAGAGTGCAAGTCTATAAAAAATAAAGCAACTTGCTTTAGGCTGCAGGTGATTCATTCTGCCATTATAACCAGGGCTGCTCTTTCTGTGGCCTTTTTATTGTCTATATTAATTTCCACAGAAGAGCTGCTCAGGTAATCTGGAAAGGCTATGTGTATTCATTAGTGACAAAATGTTGCGCTGTGTCATATTCATTAAAGATTGTTACAGTGTACCTTATCCAAATTTTTCCTATTAGAGTTGCATGATTAGAAGACATTATAGAACAGTATGGCACTAGTAAGAAGTGACAGAAATGTAAACAATGCTTTGTCTCTGTAGTACAGCAACAACATAACATAATACTTATTCTCTCTAATCATGGCAACTACCAGTTTCCCACGCCATATATGGGAGGTCATCCAATAAATTGCCCCCATTGTCCATTGTCCTCTTGGACAAGAAATGTACAAATGTCAAGGGTTTGTATAATATATTTGCACATAAGGCTTGGAACTTATCTAAGTATTACTCATGAACAAATACTGTAACAAAAAATGTGATCTTTTGCACTAGCTTTGCTAAGGTAGATGTTTATACCCTAACTAAGACCTTGATTTAATTATTTTTGGTAAGATTTCCAAAATGTTTAAATAACCAGAGCACTGGTTATTTAAACTCATACACAATCCCGCTATTCTAAGGTCTGGTAATACATTGGAGTTTCTTTGTTTATTTGTGTTACTTAAGTTCTGCATGTTGGTTGTTCCATTATCCTGACATTATGATAAGACCCTGCAGGTTTAAATTAACAAATGTTGACTAGTGAGGCTAAGATTGAGGAACTCAATCACATCATGGATCAGTTTGCTCAGGCTTTTCAGAACTTGCTGGCACGTACTGTCCATCTCCAGCCAGAAATATTCCCTTCTCCACATGTTCCGCAACAAGCTACTGTGGCAGTATCTAGTAAAACAGGAGAATAAGAGATATAGGCACCAATAGTACCTAAAGAGTTGAATAATATAAATAAAAGGATTTGACCTGTGCTGCAACACCTCTTACAGTATAAGCAGTGTAATCGGGCAAACATAAGAAAAATTAGGTCTGTGCATCCAGTTTAGATGTGCACCAAAGTGCTACCAATGTTTTATTTAAAGGAAATAGTAGAAAAGGCAAAAGTTTCAGGCAAAATCCCTTTTTTAAAGTGTCTTTAAACATGAATCAACACTCATGAGTTTATATACAGTGCAGTGATACAAAAACCAGTGTGACATAAGCTCACCGGCACCGCACCCCATCAATTTATTGCACCCAGGGCCGTTTGAAGGAATTTGGGGGCCCCAAGCAAAATGGACATGAAGGCCCCGCGAACCCCCTCCCCCCCCACACGCACGCAAAGCCTACAGGAACCACAGCATAGCCATACAGTTTAAAGGACCACTCTAGTGCCAGGAAAACATACTCGTTTTCCTGGCACTAGAGTGCCCTGAGGGTGCCCCCACCCTCAGGGACCCACTCCCGCCGGGCTCTGGGGGGAGGAAGGGGTTAAACTTACCTCTTTCTCCAGCGCCGGGCGGGGAGCTTTCCTCCTCCTCTCCTTCTGCCTTGCGACGTCATCGGCTGAATGCGCATGCGCGGCAGGAGCCGCGCTCGCATTCAGCCGGTCGCATAGGAAAGCATTTACAATGCTTTCCTATGGACGCTTGCGTGCTCCCACTGTGATTTTCACAGTGAGAATCACGCAAGCGCCTCTAGCGGCTGTCAATGAGACAGCCACTAGAGGTTTTGGAGGCTGGATTAACCCTCAGTATAAACATAGCAGTTTCTCTGAAACTGCTATGTTTATTTAAAAAAGGGTTAATCCTAGAGGGACCTGGCACCCAGACCACCTCATTAAGCTGAAGTGGTCTGGGTGCCTAGAGTGGTCCTTTAAGTTAACCCACACTTTATATAAATAAAAAAGGTTTACAGTGCAAATACTGCTGTTGCATATAATGTGCATACAATTTTAACATTTTCAACTATTTAACATTTGCAAAAAACACCAGTGTACCATAAAATCAAATATACATTAAAAAAGTGCACAATAACTAAATCCAACATACTTAAAATACACACACATTTTTCAGTTTTCACAAACATGAGAAAATTATCTAAAACTGCTGTGCACGTAGTGTGAAAGAGCTCCCTGTCCTGCCCCCTGTCCTTTAGGGCTCTCTCTTCCGTCCCTTAGAGCTCTGCCCTGCCCCTTAGTGGTCTTTCCTCCCCCGCCCCCCGTGTTCTCCTCATCTCCGCTTCTCCTCACCCCCTCCCTGTGTTCTCCTCATCTCCACTTCTCCTCACCTCCCCCCTCCGTGTTCTCCTCGTCTCCTCACCCCCCTCTCCCTGTGTTCTTCTTACTCCTCCCCTCCCTGTGTTTTTCTTACTCCTTCCCCCCTCCCTATGTTCTTCATACTGCCCCCATTTTCTTATTACTCCTCCCCCCTATGTTCTTCTTACTCCTCCCCCCTCCCCCCATGTTCTTCTTATTACTCCTCTCTCCCCCTCCCTATGTTCTTCTTACTACTCCTCTCTCCCCCTCCCTATGTTCTTCTTACTCCCCTCCCCCATCTTGTCCATCTTACTCCCCTCCCCCCTCCCTGTGTCCTTCTTACTCCCCTTCCCCCTCCCTGTGTCCTGCTTACTCCCCTTCCCCCTCCCTGCAGGGCCGCCATCAGGGCATGACAACCGTGACAATTGTCACGGGCCCGGCGGTCCTGGGGGGCCCGGCCCGCAGCCGGATTGCTGGAGCGGGCCGGGACTGAGAAGAGGACTCATTTGTCGGGTGGGCTCGAGTCCCGACAGTAGGGGGGCTCAGCAGCTTAGCCTCTGTGCCGCTGGATGCTGGGCCCCCCTGTGTGCCGCCGGGAGAGAGCTGTCACCGTGCACTGTGACTGCAGACAGTGCACAAATCCGGATCCCTGTGACTCCTGTCTGCAGCTCCGCCTCCACGGGTGCAGAGCTGCAGACCATGATTGATTGTCAGCGAGCTCAGCCAATCAGAGCTCGCAAGACAATCTCCACATGGTCTGACTGCAGCTCTGAACCCGTGGAGGCGGAGCTGCAGACAGGAAGGAGAGCATGGGACCACGAGGGTGCTGCTGCTGCAGGAAAGAAGATCACCAGGGACAGAGGTAAGTTATTTTATTGTCTCACTCTCACTGCCAACCTCCCCTCACTGCCACCCTCACTTCCCCCACTCACTGCCACCCTCACTTCCCCCACTCACTGCCACCCTCACCTTCCCCACTCACTGCCATCCTCCCTTCCCCCATCACTGCCACCCTCCCCACTCACTGCCACCCTCCCCTTCCCCACTCAATGCCAGTCTGCCACCCTCACCCCCCCACTCACTGCCACCCTCACCTCCCCCCATCACTGCCATCCTCCCTTCCCCCCATCACTGCCACCCTCCCCACTCACTGCCACCCTCCCATCCCCACTCACTGCACCCTCCCTTCCCCCACTCACTACCATCCTCCCTTCCCCCACTCACTGCCATCCTCCCTTCCCCCATCACTGCCACCCCACTCACTGCCACCCCCACCTCCCTCCACTCACTGCCACCCTCCCCCACTCAATGCCAGTCTGCCACCCTCACCTCCCCCATTCACTGCTACTCTCACCTCCCCCACTCACTGCCACCCTCCTGCTGCTGCAGGAAAGAAGATCACCAGGGACAGGGAGTCACTTCACTCTTGAGGTAAGTTAATTTATTGTCTCACTGCCACCCTCCCCTCACTGCCACCTTCACCTCCCCCACTCTCTGCCATCCTCCCTTCCGCCCTATCACTGCCACCCTCCCCTCCCCCATCACTGCCCCTCCCCTCCCCCCATCACTGCCACCCTCCCCTCCCCCCATCACGGCCACCCTCCCTTCCCCCCATCACTGCCACCCTCCGCTCCCCCACTCAATGCCAGTCTGCCACCCTCACCTCCCCCACTCACTGCCACCCTCCCCTCCCCACTCACTGCCACCCTTCCTTCCCCCATCACTGCCATCCTCCCTTCCCCCAATCACTGCCACCCTCCCCACTCACTGCCACCCTCACCTCCCTCCACTCACTGCCACCATCCCCATCCCCACTCAATGCCAGTCTGCCACCCTCACCTCCCCCACTCACTGCTACCCTCCCCTCCCCCACTCACTGCTACCCACACCTCCACTCATTCACTGTCACCCTCACCCCCACACAAAGTCATCCCCTTTACCATGCCACACTCACATCTATCCCTGCTAATCCTGTATCACACTCCCCTCCAACAACGTTGCCACACTCACATTAATACATCCAATCCTGTCACACTGAAAACCCTTCGCTCTGCCACACTCACCATGTCATAATAATCCCTCAATCCTGTCACACTCCATCCTCCAACCATGCCACACTAGCACCAAATGCTGTCACACTCACTGATTCACACTTCAACCATGTCACACTGAACCTGAATATTAATCCTCCTTAAAGGGACACTCCAGGCACCCAGACCACTTCTGCCCATTGGAGTGGTCTGGGTGCCAACTCCCACTACCCTTAACCCTGCAAGTGTAATTATTGCAGTTTCATAAACTACAATATTTACCTTGCAGAGTTAACTCCTCTAATGGCGGTCTTCTAGACTAGACAGCCACTAGAGGACACGTCTGAAAAGTGTGCTATAACGGCACAAGACGTCCTCACGCTATGTGAGGACCTCCAGCGTCGCTGAAATCCCCATAGGAAAGCATTGAAAGCATTTTTCAATGTTTTCCTATGGGGAGGTCTAATGCGCGTTTGTTTGTGTGCGTCTCCCCCGCCGACGGCCGCGCATGCTCTATAGGTCTCCCCGTCTGATGTCGGTGGGGGAGGAGCGTGAGTGGATCCTGACCCAGCGCCGAGGGACATCGGCGCTGGATACAGGTAAGTCACTGAAGGGGTTTTAACCCCCTCAGCAACTTGGGATGGGGGGTGGGATGGAGAGGGGACCTGCAGTGTTTTCCTGGCACTGGAGTGTCCCTTTAACCCCTTAAAGGACCACTCTAGGCACCCAGACCACTTCAACTTAATGAAGTGGTCTTGGTACTAGGTCCAGCTAGGGTTAACCCATTTTTTTTATAAACATAGCAGTTTCAGAGAAACTGCTATGTTTATAAATGGGTTAATCCAGCCCTCAAAGCCTCTAGTGGTAGCTCTTGCCCCGCGTGCGCATTCAGCCAAATGGGAGGAGAGGAGGAGGATCGGAGGAGAAGAGCTCCCCGCCCGGCGCTGGAGAAAGGTAAGTTTTAACCCCTTTCCTCTCCCCAGAGCCTGGTGGGAGGGGGACCCTGAGGGTGGGGGCACCCTCAGGGCACTATAGTGCCAAGAAAACGAGTATGTTTTCCTGGCACTATAGTGGTCCTTTAACCCTTTAAGGACCAAACTTCTGGAATAAAAGGGAATCATGACATGTCAGACATGTCATGTGTCGTTAAGGGGTTAAGGACACATGACATGTGTGACATGTCATGATTCCCTTTTATTCCAGATGTTTGGTCCTTAAGGGGTTAAGCATGCGTGGGATATGCATAAGGCTATCCTAACTATAAGATAAGGCCAGGGACTAATGAAAGTATTTAGAAAATTGGGCAGACTAGGTGGGCCGAATGGTTCTTATCTGCCGTCACATTCTCTGTTTCTATTAACACCCCTCATCCTGTTACACTCCCTCCTCCAACTATGTCACACTCATCCCCAAATCTTTCCCTGCCACACTCACCCTGTCACTTTAACCCCTTAAGGACACATGACATGTGTGACATGTCAAGATTCCCTTTTATTCCAGAAATTTGGTCCGTAAGGGGTTAAGCCCCACATTCACCCCAATTCTGTCACACTCGCCCTGTCACCAGTGGTGTATCCTGGTTTTGTGCTGCCCTAGGCAAGGCTAACAAGACATTTGCCTTGGGCATTTGGGGGCGGCTTTTTTTGCCGCCCCCTGGAAAATGCCGCCCAAGGCAAATGCCTTGTTTGCCTCGCGGCTAATACGCCCCTGCCTGTCACACTTACTCTCATGTTTTTTACTCCCCCCTCCCCATGTTTTTATACTCCCCCCTCCATGTTTTTTTTACTCCCCCCTCCATGTTTTTTTACTCCCCCTCCATGTTTTTTTACTCCCCCTCCCTATGTTTTTTTTTACTCCTCCCTCCCCCCCACTATGTTTTTTTTTTACCCCCCATGTTTTTTTACTCCCCCTCCCTATGTTTTTTTACTCCCCCCATGTTTTTTACCCCCCCTCTCCATGTTTTTTTACTCCCCCAATGTTTTTTTTACTCCCACTCTCCCCCATCCTATGTTTTTTTTACTCCCCCCCTCCCTATGTTTTTTTACCCCCCACTCCCTCTGTTCTTTTTACTACTCCCCCCCCATGTTCTTCTCAGTTACCTCCACTTCCCTGTAGCGTGGCCGAGCTCCTCTTCCTCCTGGCTGTCAGTCCGGCCGGGTACCGCGCGGTACAGGAGATTCAGTTTCCTGTTCCCGGCCGGACTGAAAGGAAGTGTGCACTTCCTGTCAGTCCGGCCGGGAACAGGAAACTGAATCTCCTGTACCGCGCGGTACCCGGCCGGACTGACAGCCAGGAGGAAGAGGAGCTCAGCCACGCTACAGGGAAGGGGAGGTGACGAGAGAGGAGTGCTGCAGCCATCTGAGCGCTCTCTATAGAGTGCTCAGGCGGCTGCAGCCTTATAGGAAGCACCGGCTCTGCTCGGGGCCCCAAGCAATTGCTTGGTTTGCCTGCCCGGTAGCGACGGGCCTGATTGCACCTGTGGGTAAAAATTTGGCATTCCTCCACCCTCTTGTGGCTCTCTTCCGGTTCTCAGCAAGCATGTACATGGCGTCATGACGTCAGACATCACGAACGCCGCGTGCGATGTCATGGCATTCGGTTTCTAGGAAACGAGCACACAAATGCTTGTTGACATTAGTGAATACATAGAAACGAAGGATAAAGATGCAGGGATTCAGTACTGGTTAAATAAATATGCCCCACAGAAATAGGGTATGCCCTCTGCCCACCCATTAAAGTATTCTCTTGTTTTGCGGGTGCATGGTTTTCTTTTGTTTCCAAGGAAGAGGGAAATCTATGCCCATGCATCGATTACAGGGGTCTTAACAAAATAACTATAAGGAACATCTATCCTATTGCCTTTATCACTGAGCTATTTGACAGATTGTAAGGGGCCAAAATATTTACCAAACCTGAACTCAGAAGTGCTTACAACCTAGTCAGAAAAAAGTGGGCCATTAATAGAAAACCACATTTAGCACATGAAGTGGACATTACGAATATCTTGTAGTGCCATTGGGATCGTGTAATGCTTCAGTGTGTTTTCAAGATATTATTAAATACGTTTTATGAGAACATACCCATTCATGTGTTCTAGTGTATCTTGATGATATACTCATGTATTCATCTGATATCTTCACTCACTACAGTCATGCCAACAAAGAACTCTTTTGCAAAATGGGTTATACTGCAAACTGGATAAATGTTTATTCCATCAAACAGAGGTACAAATTGACTTATATCAACCAGTGGTTTTAAAATGGATCCCAGTAACTTAGAGACAGTCTTGCAATGGACCATATGTAAGGGGTTGAAAGCTATATAAAGATTTATTGGATTTGCTAATTACTACTTCAAGTTCAGAAAATGGTTTTCCTCTGTCATATCTCCAATCACTAATCTAATACAAAATAGAGCCAACACCAAAATATGTCCTCCTGAAGCCATATCTGTTTTTTAACTACTTAAGACCGCTTTTTTTACTGCCTCTATTCTCCCTTAACCATATCCTTCTAAACCCTTTGTCTTTTTGGTTGGTACCTCATAAACAGGATTAGGGGCTTTACCACCACAAAAGGAGTCAGAAAATAGTCCTCTACATTGATGTGGCTTTTTCTCGTAGAAAGTATCTCTTGTAGTAGTCAACTATGACATTGGAAACAGGGAACTGGTGGCTATAATTCTGGCATTAAAAGAATGGAGACATTAAAGGGACACTATAGTCACCTGAATAACTTTAGCTTAATGAAGCAGTTTTGGTGTATAGAACATGACCCTGCAGCCTCACTGCTCAATCCTCTGCCATTTAGGAGTTAAATCCCTTTGTTTATGAACCCTAGTCACACCTCCCTGCATGTGACTTGCACAGCCTTCCATAAACACTTCCTGTAAAGAGAGCCCTATTTAGGCTTTCTTTATTGCAAGTTCTGTTTAATTAAGATTTTCTTATCCTCTGCTATGTTAATAGCTTGCTAAACCCTACAAGAGTCTCCTGTATGTGATTAAAGTTCAATTTAGAGATTGAGATACAATTATTTAAGGTAAATTACATCTGTTTGAAAGTGAAACCAGTTTTTTTTTTCATGCAGGCTCTGTCAATCATAGCTAGGGGAGGTGTGGCTAGGGCTGCATAAACAGAAACAAAGGGATTTAACTCCTAAATGGAGGTGAATTGAGCAGTGAAATTGCAGGGGAATGATCTATACACTAAAACGGCTTTATTTAGCTAAAGTAATTTAGGTGACTATAGTGTTCCTTTAAGTGGAAGGATCTAAGGTACCCATAATGATCATCTCAGATCATAAAAATGTGGCTTATATGAGTGAGGTAAAATGTCACTGATCTAGACATAAAGATGGTCTTTGTTTATCACCTGCTGGGAAACTTCCTGATAAATTATTTGTTCCACCAACAGAAAGAAGAGAAGTACTCTCATTAAATCATGACACTAAATCCAGTGGTCATCCTGGGATTCGTAAAACCGTGTCCTCTGTTTATAGATTATTCCGAAGGCCTTCCTTGAGTTCCGATGTTCTAGACTATATTAAAGCTTATGCCACTCCTGCCATGGCCAAAACCTCACATCAATTACCTTGTGGTATTTTACAACCACTTCCTATTCCAGAGGTACCGTGGTCTCATCAATGGACTTCATTGTAGATTTACCACAATCAAAGGGGCATACTACCATCCTAACTGTGGTAAATACAATTTTCAAAAATGGTCCATTTGATTCCACTCCAAATATTACCTATGTTGGCTGAACTAGCCAAAATATTCATAAAATAAATCTACAGATTACATAGACTTCCTCAGGAAATGGAGTCTGACAGATGAAGACAATTTATATTCAAATTCTGGAGAAAGTTCAGCTCTGAACTTGGGATTTATCATTTTACTTCATATCATCCTCAAACAAAATGGGGCACCAGAGAGAGCTAACCCGTCTTTGGAAGCTTTTTTGTGATGTTTTATTTCTCACAATTAGGATAATTGGTCTGACCTTTTGTCTTGCGCAGAATTCACCTGCAATAATACCAGACGTGACTTTTCCCGACACAGTCTATTTTTCTTTAACTCTGGTAGACATTCCTCTGTTATTCCATCTCAGTTTAATATTACTAGGTTACCTGCTCTTGACCACGATCTTGATAGGAAAGGTGGAAAAATGTGGAACGAGCCCTGACTTTGGCTTCATCTTGCCAAGTATCATGCTGACAAATGCCGTACTATAATGCCTAGTTATCAGGTTTGGGAAAGGGTCTGGCTTCCCACACATAATATACAATTTAAAGTATCAACTATAAAGCTATCTCCCATATTTAATTAATCTACACATTATTACAAGGAGGATTAACCCTGTGTTCTATCCTTTGGCTCTCTCTCTGGCCTTGCGCATACCTTGTGTTCCATTTGTCTTTGCTCAAGCAACTGTTTAACTCTGCACTGTTCATTCTGCCCCTATTAGTGTTGAGGGATATGGAGCTAAGGAGCATTCATGGGTTCCCATCTCTGATATGCATGCTGCTAGGTTGATCTTTTCTTTCAATGCCAGGTTTCCTCACAATCCATCACCTTCCCAGCTGGGGGGCAGTTTCTTGGGGGGGTACTGCCAATGCACCAGCATCTTATTCAATTGTGGCCTTGGATCCCGTGGGTGCCTTACCATGAGCTTGTGGGAATGCCGCCAAGGTCTACTCAACCAAGCAGCGGCCGAGACTGTAAGAATTAGAGACACCGGCCGCTTAGGGGCAAAGCCTTTTTGTAAGCTTCCTAAGTACCCCTG